>NC_056522.1:231537404-231779371 GCF_019175285.1 Sceloporus undulatus
TATGGATGCAAGCTACAGGAAAAGAGATTCCACCTCAACATTAGGAGGAACTTCCTGACAGTAAGGGCTGTCCGACAGTGGAACACACTCCCTCGGAGTGTAGTGGAGTCTCCTTCCTTGGAGGTCTTTAAGCAGAGGCTGGATGGCCATCTGTCGAGGATGCTTTGAGTTCCTGCACGGCAGGGGGTTGGACTGGATGGCCCTCGTGGTCTCTTCCAACTCTACGATTCTATGATTTTTCCTGAAAATAGAGGTTCAGGGTCTGGGTGTACCTCCTGGATTCAGTCCTGAGCCTGGAAGCCAAGGTTTCTGCAGTGATAAGGTGTGTATAGTATTTGCATAGTTAAAGCTAATATACCAGCTGTGCCCACTCCTGGAGATGTTTGATCTGACCACAGTGACACATGCTTTGGTTTCATCCCATTCAGATTATGCATCTTGGCAAGAAAACCTCATGATAGGTTTCTTTAGGGTCACCACAGATTGGAAATTACTTGAAGGCACACAACAATAACATGCTCTAAGTGGGGCTGTATTTGAACACTGCTCAGAAACTGCAGTTGGCCCAAAGAGCTACAGTCAAATTGTTAGTAAGGGTTTGATACAGAAAGTATGCAACTCCCTTATTGCAACAGTTCCATTAACTGCTGGTCTGTTTCGGGGCACAGCTATAACCTATAAAGCCCTAGTTGCTTCAGTCTATCCTATCTGAAAGAAAGCCTCTCCCTACAGAAGCTTGCTGAGACTCTAAAATCTTTGGGGGAAGTCCTTCTCCCAGTTCCACCACCTTCCCAAGAATGTTTGGTGGGAACAACAGAGAGGGCCTTCTGGGTGATTGCCTTCCCAAGGAAGGCTAGGATGGCTTCCTCCTTGCTGTTCTTTGGCTGTCAAGCTTTTAGGAAATGACTGCAATGGGCTTTTAATTCTGCCTTTTAATGGATTTTTCAATTGTGTTAATTCTACAGATTAATTGTCTTTTTAAAATAACTTTTCTATGCTTTTTACTTATATCTTTGTATGTATTTTTATGTATTTGTTTTAATTTTTGAAAGCTTCTTTGAGTTCCAAAACTAGGGAAAAGGTGGAGTTTAGATGAATGTATTATTGTTGTTTCTGAATTGCTGAGAAAATTATCTGCAAAAATAGATTGAGAATTTTAATCCACACTTGTGGCCTGGCTGAAGATAAAATTGAATGCATTTAGACTCTAGTGTCTGGCATTAATTTAATTAGGCCCAAGATTAATTGCCTTGTCCCCTGTGCCTACAGAGGCTTTTTAAAGGTAATATGCAGGTACTGGCAGGAGTTTACCTGGCTTGTTGCCAGTGGAAGCACAAATTGTTATGGTAGCTTATGAAAGAATGTACAAGTAGTACGGTAGTAGGGAGAGAACCTTATAAATCAGGCACAACTATAAAATATGCAACATCAGTTACTATTTATTAGTAGCTTCAGATATGAAGCACAAAACATTCTGCAACATGATGAAGGGATTTGATTTGATTTAGCCATCCTTCTCTCACTTTTCCTGTGGGGACTTATGAGCCCTAACAGCCCTCTGAAGAGCTGTAATTCACAAGGAGCAAAGGCATAAGAAGGATGGCAAGAAATGATGTCTGGAACTAGCCATAAAGACTATGGTATAGGCAAAGAGCCCAAGATGCAGCACAGAGAAACAATGCACACCTTCCAAAATATGATGCAAAAAAGCCAAGCCCCGCAGTACAGATTTACACTGGCAGAATGCAAGTAGACAGACTGAGTACTACATCCAGAGCTTAATTACACATTGTAATCTGAGAATCATACATGATATAGTGTGTTAGCTTTTCTGTCTTTCAGGACAAATCTTAGATAAACTGGCCCTAAGCCATATATATATTAGAAGTGAATACCAGCACTTTAAAGTAAGCCCAGAAATGATCAATAACATTGGTATAAAATGGATGCAAGTGAGAGAGATAAGAGGAGCATTGACACAAAGACTTCAAACAAATGCTGCATCTGCAATACTTTGGCTGCATCACATCTCCACTCACATATGGTGAATACTTCTTTAACAGCAAACCATAGCTTGCCATTTCATCAAAAACTGTCAAGCTATAATGAGCTCATATTATAGCATGACTACAAAGCACAATTACAAACTAGACTAAAATGCTCATTGTATTCCTGGTGTGTGAGCAAATTGTTGCTTATATTCTTATACCTACTTCACACGCAAAAATAATTTACAAACATAGTGTGCTGCTAGGCCTTAACCATAGTTTAGGTACAAAATACAATGCTTAAGCATGACCAAACAAAGGAAATCATCTGCAAGCATTACAACTTCATAAATCATCTGCAAGCATTACAACTTCATAAAACAGGAATGGGAATCATGCAGCCCTCCAGATGTTGGTGGGACTGATCAACAGAAGCCCTACCCAACACAGAACATAGTGAAGAATTCTGGGAGTAACAGTCCAACATCTGGGGAGGCACTTTTTTGCACAGAACCCCTATGGACTACTATGGAACTGTAGACATACTGACCACTGTCTAACAGAAACATTAAGTGCCTTTAATGTTTGCATTTAAGGCACATCTCTTGAATTCAATAATTTCTAATGCTGCATATGCAGGTTACATAACTTTGAACAACAAACACTTTCATATTTTCTAAGAGCCTGCCCAATAATATTCTGAATCAATTTTTATTTTATCATATATAGCTTTGAGGAGCAGAAACCTAAAGACTCAAAGAATGCAATACTGGTTCCTGAAAGCAAATCATAAAGTCAAAATAACAGCTTCGCCTAACAAAATTCTTGAAGAAACCACAAAAGCAGCACAAAAGCAGAGGACATACTCCTTAACCATTTCTGAAGTAATCCCTAATTCTTGTTTAAGAAAATACAAGAAAAAAATTCAAAGAGATTGAGCCATTGCAGATTATTATTCCAGGTTTCAAGATAATGCTTTATTTTAAAAAGCAACCTGCTTGGAGGAAATCAACATATGTTAATGAAATGTTCACATTTCCACCTACTATGGTCTACTTCAACTATGTTTGAAATTACAAAAGAGTGCTTAGGAATCTATTCCATATAAACCATGGTTAAAAAGTCAGAAACCATTGCTGAAGATAAACATGTTTCTCTCACTCCTGATTTGTTGTGGTGGTTTCTTGACAATTAAGGCGAAGTTTAAAGAAAAGGGGGAGATTCTGTACTTATTCAAGCCAGGGATGAGGCGCCAAAGCAGGTAAATCATGAGAAGAGAAAAAAAGAAAGTAAGTGGCCAGATGAAGGAACATCACTTGTATGCCTCCCTGCATATAACATAATTTACAGAGATAGAAATGATTGTCCTAAGCAGGCCTTTCAGTCTCATAACCAGAAGTACAGCTGTAAACACAGTTCAGTTCTAACCTAGCACATGGGCTGCCTAGCAACCCATATTAGGGGAAATGTAGGATAAGTACAGTATGCATATTGCTGGGGAAAAAGTTTACTCTTGCTTTTAGCACTGAATGAACAGGCTGATGCAGTCTGAATTGGAGATATCAACAGATGCAAACCATGGATTCACATTTCCATTTACTATAGTCACCTTAAAGCAGGGTTGGACAAATTCATTGGAGGCCAATTTTGTTCTACCATGGCAAGCCACACGATCAGATTTTCAGCTGGAAATTAGCTGAAAAATGGGCTCAGAACTGATGTCTACTTCCAGGTTTCACCTGTGGGATTTTTAGTGCTTTGCAAGCGGAAAAGGCAGGATTTGGGGGAGAGGTTTTTTTAAATTGGAGGGGGTAATCTAAGGGCTTTGGGGCTCAGGTGGCTGCAAAAAAAGAGACTGAGTCCTCATAAACCCCTTGGGCTGCAGTTGTCCCACCCCTGCTTTAAAGTACATTTTAAATTATAAGAGGATGCTTAGTTGTCCACTTTTAAGAACTTTCTCCATTTATAAAGGGCAAGCTTGCCAATATATCTAGCCTACGACAAATAATTGAATTGAAACCCACTCCCAACATTACCCCAGTCAAGAATTCCAACAGCAAATATACATTTTTACACACAAATAAGGATCACAGAATTTCCCTAAAGGTAGATGGCGCCCATCTTCAGCATGGTCACATACACAAAACAAATTCAATTAGGCAGATTGTTTACCCCACTCCTACCCCATAAGGGATCTGAAAACAAATCTAAATGATGCTCTCCCTTTTCCCTCTCAACTGCGAGGAGAATGAAGGCACAGTGACACAAACACACAAAGCACGCAAGGGTGGTAGTGGTGGTTTCCCCTCTTGTTCGTACACTGGGGGTAGGGTTCCCCTCTCATTCGTACACTGCTACCTCTATTTCCTTTCTTCCAGTAATCCAGTAATTGGTGATACTGCAAGGAGGGAAAGAACTAGTCACAGACTATTCACATGAATATACCATCTACTAGTCTCATACTATTTGATTCATGCAGACATTTCCCCTTTACCCCTCTCAATATGAATTACACACACCTTGTAATGCACAGTTTCTCAGTTATGACTGACTACCTTGCCAAACACTTGCAGACTGAATAATTACACGGATCAAACATTGATAATGAGAACTATGGGCAAGGGAAATAACCACCACACAGTACATGATGATTACCCTCAACTGGATTTACTACCATGAAGTAACTCCCCCACCCCAACAACCTACAACCCTTAAATCCTTAGTGTATCTAACCATCTTTGACTGCTTCTCCCCCCGCCCTGGCTGCCAAAACAAGACTGAAGAGTTGTTCATTGCTAGTCACACTTGGTTCCATTTTAAGTTAAGTGTCATATGGAGATGCTGCTAAAAGCAGAAAGTGATGTAGCTCATGTCCTCTTACATCTGGACTTCAATTCACCCTGCGCCAGATACAACCATGAAGAGGAAGAGTCACATTCCAGAAAACCCAGAACCATACTGGTGAGCTGTTTTTAATGCTGCCACAATCAACAGATATAGCTCATTTGAAAACATCTGAATTAGAAAAAAGTCCCCAAAATGAAAACAAAGCATTATCTTTGTAATTTTTTTTAAAAACACAGTCTAAAATTCCTGCCACTGCAGACACTAATGTTGACAAAAAAATTTCTTTTAACATATACTGTAATTTTAAAAAATTAATAGCTAATTCATTCCTGTATTCAGCATCCTCATGTTAAACCACTCAGTTCCTTCCTCTAAAAACCTTGACATATTAAAATACAAAACATATTCCAATTCAAGTCGGCTCAAGTCAGATAAGAGTCACTTCAGGTAAGATCACTGTAATGTAAATGCAGAAATATTTTTTTAATCCAACAGGTGAACTTGTAGATAACATCATCAGTACCTTCATCTGCAGTCAACATGCTATTAAAACAAAAATTGTAGATATGCACAGTACTAAGGGGGCTGAGCAAACAGGTTAGGATAGCTTGGGCCAAGTCCATGCTTTTCTGACCCCAGTGCTCACCCCTCAGTCCCTAGGTAGGCTCTGGAACAGGTGGGTATACACACCTATTCCTGCATCGGCCCAGGACTCCTGTCAGTACACATTCCTTTCCATGATTAGCTGTTGCTTTGTACTGTACTTTGTCCACATCTGATGCAGAAATGGGGCACCTGGTGGTACCCATGTTACCAGGCATCCTGTTTCTGTGTCAGACATGGTGACCGAGGGCTTCTGAGTGACAGCACGGCAGGATAAGGAGTCTGGGGGATCATTTCAAAGCCAGGGTTTACTGCAGAGTTTCCAGGAAACTCTGCAGCAAACCAGGGGTCCAGTTACCCTGGAGTAAAGGCTGTTTATTCCGGGATAGGGCTGAATCCATCAGATCCGTCTCTGAGCTGAAAGGATCAGGCCTGATCTTGACCCCAGAGTTTTGTCCCGCATGGTCGGAACTGGATGACATATGAGGCTGGGGGGAACATGGTCCATGAGGAATAACCCATGTCACTTTAAAATACTTATTTTTAAGAGTATTGCTATATACCTGTTTTTCAGTGACAAATATTTTCAAAAACTTGAAAAATACCTAGGACGTGTTACAGATGCGCCTACAGTACGTCCCCAGGAAGTACTAGGGTTAGGAAGCGCCTGACGCCCCTAACCCTAGTACGGACTGGGTCCGTACAAAATGGCAATGCCCTATACACAAGGGCACCGCTATTGCTACGTCACCACCGCACCGCCTCCAAACGAGGCGGCGCGGAAGTGACGTACTCGCTCCGCACGAGAGTGCCTGGGACGCTCTTTCGGTGGCACAGAAAGAAGTTCCGTTTCAGAGCTCCTTCCAGGATTTGCATCACTGGCGCAGCCTCTACACAGCGGCGCTAGCGACGCAAATGAGAAAGGGGCCGAGTGGCCCCTTCCTCTTGGTCCCCGCCGCTGTCGGATGTCCTTGGGGCATGAAGCCCCAAGGACACCCCTTTCCAGGCCGTGGGGAAGCGGCCTTTTGCCACTTCCCCACAGCCTGGAAAGCGGTGGATCACTGCCTCAGAGGCTGCCGCTGGGGCAGCTGAGGCCCCAATCCGGTGGGGAAAGGGCCGGGTACAGGCCGCCCCAAACAGGCGGTCTGTAACGCACCTAAGCCACAAAAAATTATCTTTTCCTATTATGGAAATATTTCCAATGGAAAAGTTTATCATCACACTATATATCTGAATAATTTTTCTGGCATTCTACTCCTTCTTTTGACTAAAGTCTCAAAGTGGATCACAAGCTCCATTTAGGAAGACTGAAGTACTCCGCAACCACTCCATTTCCAAATAAGGAAGCAGGATGAATCTTCAACTCGATTAGAGGCTAAACTGATGAACATAATTTCCAACTTCACACCATTTTGTTCACAATGACAGGTATAGTCATTGCAACTAACAACCACAATTAGTTTTATTAAAATATGAGTTATATGTAGGCTTTGAGAAGACAAAAACAAGTTTAAGCAGTTTGCCAAACCACCAGCAATGTTCATGCCATTGCTGGTGGGGATTTATTATAGCTCCCCCACTAGAAGAAGGGAACACCAATTACCAGGCCGCAGGGGGCAGCAATTTGATTTTTCTAGAAAATGTTCAACCTGAATATTCTGATACACAAAAATGAAATATCCAATTTTGTGTACAGTCCGCTCTCGCTTTATGTGGGGGATCTGTTCCAGACCCCCACACACATGTAAAGCAAAAAACACGTATGCTCAAGCCCCATTGGATAGAATGAAGCTTGGGCTTGCCCCACATACTGTACATGTGTGCGCACCATAGGTGCACATGCCATTGTTTTTACTGCCGGGCGGCTTTGGCATATGCTGAAAGCTGCCTATAATGGGCCAGCATATGGCGCGAGCTCACTGTTTTTTACTTCTATTTAATAAACAAAATGAGAAGAAGAAAGAAATGGTCATATTAATTTTATGTAATACAAAAAGTGTTTCATAAAGTCTAGACATGATGGAGATACAAATCACTCTTCATATTGTTTAACACTTATAAATAAGGATTGTTTTTCCAGGAAAAAAACGAGAAACCGTGCACTGAATGAACTGTAAGATATTTTCTGGTCCCAATAAGAATTCAGATATATGTGGAATTAAATGTATTGAGATTTAGGGTCAGTATTGAAAGTACCCTTGAATTTCCTGGCTTCAATACCAATTTCAAAGTCGTTCTGAATGTGACCATCCTACTGACAACCAAAGAATATCACATTTGCTTTGCTGTTTCATGGCATGCTGAAAAGTGGCATGGCACATTTTTGTCCCATATGTTCCACTGGCTGGAACAAAAAATAATCCCAAAGGGAAAAATCAATACATTTGTTGGGATATTTTTTTTCTGTTTCTTAAAAACAATAAGGCAAACAGTTGAAATTTTAAATTTGCCCAAAATTTACTGAGGGGTACTAAAGTTTCTCATCTGGATACATGAGAATTCAAAGAAACTAATTCAAAACTACACTGAAATTTACTTTGATCAAATTATACAGTAAGTAAATATTGCAACCCATGCAAAAATGGCATACACATTCCTTACATGGGTTAAATTTTAATT
Source organism: Sceloporus undulatus (assembly GCF_019175285.1). NCBI lineage: Eukaryota > Metazoa > Chordata > Lepidosauria > Squamata > Phrynosomatidae > Sceloporus > Sceloporus undulatus. Next base: position 231,545,462 of record NC_056522.1, read on the forward strand.
AAAAAAAATCATGACATTAAACTGTTAGTATTCCCTTTTTAGCCTCATAAGATGTGCATAACACTCATTAAGAGCTATCAAAGCAGCTCAGAAGCATAATGAAATACAGTTAATTACAAAAAATTGTAAGTTTTCTAAAAGACATGCTAGCATTTTTATCTATGATTATGTACCAATTGACTTTATGATACAAACATATTTAAGAAACTGTTACTTCTCCACACAGAGAGACACAAATTATAGCAGTGGAACATTTTCTGCTCCTCACCTCAGCATAGGCCAAGCTAGTATTTCCCATTATTGGCCTCCATGGATAGTGGTGTCTTTTAAAAGAAATTTATCTATTAAAGAAGCAAACATGTCCTAGATGGAAAAGTATGAAAGACAATAACTTTTTCTGGGTGAGTCAACTCATCTACAAATTTTTTTATGTTTACTTAGAAAAAGAAAGTATTTATCTCATGATGGCCTGTTACAGACTGCCCAAATAAAGCTGCTTCAGGTCTCTTTGCAGTTATGCTGTTTAAATGATGCATGCATCCTAAGAATCTGGAGGCTGCACCAAAGCTGCACTCCAGTGCTTAGGAATGGAGTGTGGCTTTGGCGCGACCTCCAGACTCTTAGGACCCATGCATCATTTAAATAGCATACCTCCAAAGAGACCCGAAGCAGCTTTATTTGGGCAGTCTGTAACAAGCCAGTATATACTAAGTATGTGAGCACTCAAGCCTTTCTCCAAGTCAGACATCAAGCCCATATGCAAGTGGCACAGCTGTGCTTAGAGGCCTTAATGGGAGGACTATATAACACACAGACACACACAGACACACACACACACACACAGATAGATATAGATATATTAGTAGACAAGGAAAAAGTAAAACTGTCTGGTACTGACCAACTCAGTCTACGGTGCTTTGCTAAAGCAGACATAGCCTCCTTGGCCACACTACTCATTATACTTAGGCGATGAGTCATCACCAAAAACTGTACATAAATATTGTATTATTTTATGTCTTTGCAAAGATTTATACACCACTTGTATGTGAAGATTTCAAACTGGAGTACAACAACAACAGAAAATAAAATATAACGTTTGCACAACCCATAATGTGGGTGGGGTGGTAAGGCCAAAATTGCAAAAGTAGGCCTTAAAAATACAGTATACCTAAAACTGAGATATGTTGGAGCGTGTCTGATATCTGAGGAAAGAATATTCCACATACTGGTTACCACCATAGTTAAATACAGTACCTGTCTCTGAAGCTGAGTCCAAGAGTAGGTAGCAACCACCGAGAAGGTGGTTTAAATGTAAATGGATATGTTACCTTATTGAATCATCTATGATTGTGCACAAGCAGTCTTTCCTAACTCTGGGCTTCTCCCCACAGTAGCTGCGGCCCTCTTTAGTATATTACTTCAGGAGAGACCCTTCTTTCAGTCCCACCATTGCAAGCAGAGGGAGAGAACATTTTTAAAGAACAGGCTAGGGGTGCTGTATTGTTTTAATGCAGGGGTAGGCAACCTTTTTGAGCCGGGGGCCAGGTTGCTGTCCCTCAGACAACTGGGGGGCTGAAGCCAAAAAATAAATAATTAAATATTTCTTTTTTAAAATTAAATAAATAAATAAACCGGGACGAATGTAGGACAACATTTTCAAATGGTGGACACTTTTTTTTAAAAAAAGTGGATGACATGCAAAAAAATTTGCTGAATTTTTTTTAAAATGTTAATATAAATGCATGTTTCTGAGGCTTCTATATAGACAATTGCCCCTGCGCACGAGAGGCCAAAGGCCCCGGCGGCAATCGGCAACAGGACCGGGCTGGGGCCAGTCCCAAGGCCTCGCCGGGCCACATCTGGCGCGCGGGCTGCAAGTTGCCTACTCCTGTTTTAATGGAACTGTTTTTAAGAGCTTTGAAATTGCGGTTTATTGTTTTATTGCAGGGGACTTGTTTTAATACTTCAAATACGTTAATTCTGTTTTAATGTTCTCTTTTGCTTTTAACTGCATCATTCTTTTAAATCGTGAGCCAATAATAATAATAATAATAATAATAATACATATACATATATTTTTGGAATTGGAAATATTTCCCAGGTATAAAATAAAGACAGTCCCCTCAGCGTATTTGGCCTACAAGCACCACTCACAAAACACAGAGTACGAAACAACAGCTTGACAAGGAAAAGAATGTGTGCTGATAAGGGTCCTAGGCTGATGCAGGGATAGGTGTGTAAACACCCGCCCATTCCAGAGCCTACCTAGGGACCAACAGGTGAGCGCTGGACTCGGCCCAAGCTATCCTGGCCCGTCTGCTCAGCCCCTTAGTACTGTGCATATCTACAATTTTTGTTTTAATAGCATATTGACTGCAGATAAATGTACTGATGATATCTACAAATTTGCCTGTTGGGTTAAAAAATATTTCTGCATTTACATTACAGTGATCTTACCTGAAGTGACTCTCATCTGACCTGAGCCAACTCTGAATAGGAATATGTTCTGTATTTTAATATAGCAAGGGGATTGATTCTAAGGACACTTCCACAATATACTTGAAGAATACAATTATGCCCAAGAACAGGCCAGAATCCAGAGATGCAGCTGCACCACAGACCAAGATCACTATTGTAGAAACTAGATTAAAACCACATAGACTTTAACTAACTACTGGTGGAGCAGTGGTTAAATGCCGGTGCTGCAGCTACTCACAGCCACAAGGTTGTGAGTTCAATCCCAGGCTGGGCTCTAGAGTCCACTCAGCCTTCCATCCTTTCGTAGGTCAGTAAAATGAGTATCCAGCTTGTTGGGGGCAATTGGCTTATACACTGTAAACCGCTTAGGGAGTGCTAGTTCACTGATAAGAAGTATAAAAATGTACTTGCTATTGCTACCCCTTCTAGGAAGAAATGACACTTCAGAAGAAGACAGATGGGTCAGGGCAGGTTCCTAACAGCATGTGCATCAGCTTCTACCACTGTGACTGAATGGGGAGGTACATCTCTCACTCCGACAGGGAAGACACATCATGTTGGGAGGGCTGAAAAAGAGGCAACCACATCCACAAGGGTTGTGTGGACAGTGCGTCTGTCCCCACTGCGGACCACAGCACTTCTCAATCCTGCATTGGAGATACTACAGTAAGCCCGTGATATCTGCTAAAGTTTGGTTCCCTTGTGGATACCAAAATCGGTGGATGCTCAAGTCCCATTAGAGACAACAGCAAAGTGAAATTCTGTCACTTATAAAAAATGGCAAAACCAAAGTTTGCTATTTGGAATTTACAGTATATATTTTATATATATGTATATTCATTCATGGATGATCAAATCCATGGATAGAGAAGGCAGACTGTACAAGCACTGGTCATCACAAAATAGAACAACTACTCACAGTATCAAAGAGTTGGAAAAGAACTCAAGGGTCAACCAGTCCAACCCGCCATGTAGGAAAACAGAATCAAAGCGCCACCAACAGAATAGAATAATTATCATTATATGTACTGCACATTGCACACATGCATACTTTATGTTTGCAAACATGGCTGCGTTCATAGATACTTTCTGACACATGTGTTACATACATGATGCATATATGTATGCATGTTTAGATAGACACACACACAATCACTGTCATATGGCACTGGACACAACTCCCCTGTATTTTTACATTTGCAAACATAGCCTAACACATCTGCACATACAGCTACTTTCTACTCTGACATATACATTATGTGTGTGTACATATATGTATTATACACACACGCACACAATATATGTATGTTATATACAGCAGGCCCTCAGTATCCTCAGGGGATTCTGGTGGTGCAGCAGTTAAATGCCAGTACTGAAGCCATTCACAGCCACAAGGTTGTGAGTACCATCTCACAGACTCCTAGGTCCACTCAGCCTGGCATCCTTCTGCAGGTTGCGTAAAATGTACTTGCTATTGCTATTGCTATTGCTTTACATGGATACCAAAACCTGTAAATGCTCAAGTTCCATTGTCTCCAATGGCAGGACCTCAAGTGATGTCCCATCATCCCTAATGGTGATGTGGCTAGGCGCATGTGCCACCACTGGCCACATAGAGGGCTTGCCATCAGCGGATGCTCAAATCCATGGATGGCAAGTCAGCGGATACTGTGGCCCAACTCTGTGTGTGTGTTGATATCCTGTGTATACACATACACAGTGTGTGTGTGTGTGTGTGTAAATAGTCTCTCTCTCTCTCTCTCTCTCTATATATATATATATATATATATCTTCCAACTCTTGGTCTCTTCCAACTCTACAATTGTATGATTCTATTATATATATATATATATATATATATATATATATTACACATACACAATATGAACACACAATAGATATAAATACACACAATATATGTATATGTGTCTGTGTGTATAGTGAAAGACATGCATAACATAGGGAGTTGGCCCTCCGTTTTTGTGGGAGATCCATTCTGGACCCCCCCCCCCGGCATGAAAATGGAGGCTCACACATATTCAAGCCTCATAGGCTTGAATGAAGTGTGCCAGGTTGCACGTGCCACTGGAAATAGTGGAGGTCACCCCTTCGCAGATATTCGAGGGCACAGATCCCAGATCTGCGAGTTAGGAGAGGCGACTGTGTACAACACACGTTGAAAGCTGCACCAGAAGAAGGCTTGGCACCCCCCGGAAGGGGTAATGGTGAGTGCACTGCGCGCACAAGCCCCATTCTTTTGAATGGGGCTCAAGCATATGTGGAATTCCCCTTATGTGGGGGGATCCATAATGGTTCCCCTGTGTAATCAATGGGCCCACTGTATATGCATACATCTGTATATATTACACACACACACACACACACACTATATATATATATATATATATATATATTGTATGTATATAGACATGCATGATATATGCATACATCTATGTGTGTATACACACACACACATATATGTCTGTATAGAGACATGCATGATATATACACACATTATATATATATAAGCACACATGATGTATATATACATGTGTGTTTATAGTGTGTGTATATATATATATATAGACATGCATGATATATGCATATATATACACACCCACTATAAACACACATGTATATATACATATTTCATGTGTGCATATATATGTACACATTATATTTTTGTGTGTGTATATACGTATATAATATATGCATATACATATGGTATAAGCATACATCTGTATGTGGACAGATAGATAGACATACGTACACACATTATATATATATATATATATATATGTGTGTGTGTGTGCATATATACACACATAGTTCATGTGAGCGTGTTTGTATATACATATACATATATATATATATAATATGTGTGCATGTGTGTGTGCGCACATATGCATACATATGTATACACAGACATGTATGGTATAAGCATACATCTTATACACGCACAAATATATGTATACATGAACGTACACACACACAGACACATATATGTTGCTGGGGAGGGAGGCCCTGGGGCTGTCCTGCCGCCTCCAGGGCCGCTTCCCCGGCAGCCAGCCACCGAGGGAGAGGGCCCCTTGGCGTGTGCCCTTCTTCCTCCTGCTCCAGGGCCGAGGGGAGGCGTAACTGCACCAGTGTCACCCACGCGGCTGGCGCGCACTTCCGTCCAATGCAGCAGGCCTTCTGGGCCGGTGGTGGAGGGGACGAGGAGGGAAGGGAGGCGACACACAGAGAGGGACTGGGGCGGCGCGGAGCCCTCCCTTTCGGGGCCGCCGCTGAGGCGGAATGGCGGGCGGGGGTTCTGTGTGGCCCCTGAAATGGAGTCGGCGACTTACCGCAGTGGCGCGAGCGAGCCTGACGGACGGGTGGGCGAGTGGGCGGGGCTTCGGGGAGGGGGCCGCCTGCCAAAGAGGAGGAGGAGGAGGCGGCGCGCGAGGACTGCCTGCCTGCCTGCCTGCCTGCCTGCGGGGGCTTCACGCGCGAGGGCGAGTCAGCCCCATCATCACCAGCCCCCAACAGCGGCTGCGGCTCCTCCTGCCCCTGCCGCCGCCGCCGCCGGTCTCTCAAGGAACCACCCCCTGAGGACAGACGCCAACCAATCCGCTCGCTCCCTTCTAAGGATTGACATCCGCCCCAGCCACTTAGACTCTCTCAAGGACCCTTTCGGCCCACCCCTTTTCGTCCGCTCAGTAATCCTCAGGCTCGGCCCACGCAAATGGGAAAAAACGCCCAGGCCTAGCAGGAGTAGCCAATAGGAACGCAGCGTCGTCGCTGAGTGACAGGCCACGGCTACCAATGGGAAAAGGGAATGGCCGGCCCTGTTGACGTCCTGGGGAACTTTGAGGTGACGGCCAGGAAGCAAATGCTGGAAGGAAGCTTCCCGGTTGGGTTTACGAAACGCTCTCCTTCCTCCTTGGCGGGCCAGTTCCCTAGAGACGCCCCTGCAATATTAATAATGGTGGCCGTAAAGCTGTTTATAGTGTAAGAGACGGAGAAGAAGAGGAGAGGACTACAATTCCCATCGTGCACTGCGCGACGGCGTCGCTCCTGCGAATGGCGCTAGGCACGGCGGGACTTGTAGTGCGGTGTGTGTGTGTGTGTGTCCTGTGGGAGCCTCATTCCTTTTTCAGCTAATCTGTTGCTGTTTTGTTTGGGGGCTTTTTCCCTTCAAGGAGGTTATGCTGCTCTCTGGCTGCAAGGCTTCCTCTTGGGTGGAAGTATCTATTCATCCCATATGCAGAAAACATCCTACACACAGTCTTAGGCTACATCTACACTGCAGAAATAATCTGGTTTGGCACCGCCTTTAACTGCCAGGGCTCCAGGGGGTTCACATGCATTCACTCTGTCACTGTTGTTGTGTGCTTTCATTTCCAACATATGGAGAACTTATCAGAGGGTTTCCTGGGTAAGATTTGGTCAGAGGAAGGTTGCCATTGCTGTCCACTGAGGCTGAGAGAGTGTGACTTGACCAGGACCAAAACACACTGCAGGAATAATCCAGTCTGAGACCGCTTTAACTGCCCTGGCTCAGTGCTAAGAGTTCCTGTACCTTGACTCAAATATTGATCAGAACGGAGACTGCACTCGGGAAATCAGAAAAGGATTAGGATTGGGAAGAACAGCTATGAAAGACATGGACAATATTCTAAAGTGTAAAGACATAACTCCAAACATCGAATTGAGGATCATCCAATCCATTGTATTCCCAGTCACCCTGTAAGAGAGAGCTGGACAGTGAAGAAAGCAGGAAGAAAACCCAGCCTTTTGAGAGAGATGCTGCTGCAGAAGAGTGCTGAGGACAGCTATGAAAGAAATGGACACTATCCTAAAGTGTAAAGACATAACAACACTAAGTGAGGATTGTACAACCCATCATATTCCTCATCGCCATGTACGGATGTGAAAGCTGGATAATGAAGACAGCCGACAGAAAGAAAATAAACTAATTTTGAAATGTGGAGAGGAGTGCTGAGGATACTGTGGAAAGCCAAGAAGACAAACAAAACAAATGGGTCCTTGAACAGATCAAGCCTGAACCCTCCCTGGAAGCTAAGATGACTAAATTGACCACATCACGAGGAAAAATGAATCATTGGGAGAAAAAAATATGCTAGGAACAGCAGAAGTCAGTAGAGAGAGAGAAGGACTGCATGCCAGCAGGGACGTAGCCGGGGGGGGGGTTTCTGGGGGTCCGGACCCCCCCTTCCATTAGAAAAATGAATGGTGTGTGCTGCTGCGCCGCCGCACTCAAGCCCCATGATAATGGTGGCACTTAGTCTGGACCCCCCCCCTTCCTAAAATCCTAGCTACTTCCCTGATGCCAGATGACTAGACTTGATCAGGGAAGGCCTGGGCTTGCAGGACCTGAGAAGAGCAGTGCAGGACCCGGTGTTGGAAATGTCTCATCCACCGGGTCACCATGAGTAGAGGTCAACTCAAGGCAGGGACGTAGCCAGCATTTTGGGAAGGGGGGTCCAGACTAAGTGCCACCATTATAATGGGGCTTGAGTGTGGCAGCGTGGTGGCACACACCATTCATTGTATCTAACAGAAGGGGGATCCGGACCCCATGGACCCCCCCCCCACTATGTCCCTGCTGAAGGGCAGTTAACAACAACAAAGTAGAGCGTTTATTTCTCATATGTGCTTGTGAAATACTCACCAACCCACTGGAAGAACCTTCCTTTCTATTGCATGCCTTTCTTAAAGAGAGGTGACAACCCTGCTGGAAAAGTCCTGACCTTTAGAGTCAGGGAAGACCTGTTTACTCACTGGGCTCTACCCATTTCCCACTTTTCTGTGCCTCTGCTTTGTTTTCTAGACCATGTCAAAGCACTGGGTGAGCTTGGGTAAGTCACACTCGCTCAGCCTCAGAGAATGGCAAGAGGAAAAAAACACTCTGAAGAAACTCGCCAAGAAACTCCTGTGATAGGTTCATTATGATATGTCAGAAATGACTTGAAGGCACACAACAAACAGCAAAAACAAAAAGAAGTGTCTTCAGTGGTACCTTTATTGGCCAAATGAAATGTATAATATACTTATTGTGCATTTCAGTTGGTCAATAAGGGTATCACTGATGGATTTTTGTTTGGATTTGTTAATGGCCAACACAGCTACCCTGGCATGTTTTCCAAAAAGGAGACTTGTTACACCTGAAAGTACCTCAGATTTTTGTCAGTTTATTACAATCAGTACCTGTTGGTTACAATTTTGCATCTAAAGCTGCTGCCACAATGTGAAATTAATGCAATTTGACACTACTTTTAACTGTCATGGCTCCATCCTGTGGAAGAATGGGATCTGTAGTTTGTTGTGGCACCAGAGTGCTCTAACAGAGAAGGCTAAATATCTCACACAACTACAAATCCCAGGATTCCATAGAATGGAGCCATGGCAGTTAAAGTGGTGTCAAACTGCATTAATTCTGCAGTGCAGATGAAGTGTAAACCACTGAAACTACTTTCATATTTTCCCAATCCCAAACATAATCTATATATCATTTTGTTTTCTTCCACTGTCTATAATGTAATGTTACAATTTAGTGGTTGCTAATCTTTTTCTTACAAACCACAAAGCACCACAGCTGAGACCCATTTTCTTTGCATTGTTTGAGATTTATTAGAAACTTGGAGCTGAATTAATTACAATTAGGGTTGCCATTAGAGAGGGAGCAGAGATCTAGAAGAAAGGGACTGGTCTGCACAACATTGATGGCTTCATATAATTTGAAACGAGTAAAGTATAGTAGTCTAACCAGCCCTCCTTTACTGCTATACACCTGACCACTTAAATAAAGAAGTGCTGGTTAGACAATTAATTCCAGAAGTGAAAATTGCTTGACTACACCACAGCTCATAATTTTTAACAAGAATCTGAGCTGTCACTTCAATTATAAAGGTGTAATTGAAAGAGAGGCCCAATGCATCCCCAACAGGAGTAGGCAACTGGGGAATCACATTTAGGTTTTGAGAGGAGCATCAGAGCCACGCCATTTATTTATTTTAAATTTATTTTTCTGCTTTATTTACTCCTTTTTAGTATGTTTATAAACACAATTTTATTAAAATGTGTTTTCAATGATAAATAATATGTTTTATTAATTTCTTAGACTGAATACTCTTACTGACTGAAGATGACCCAATAACACAGAGAAGGAAAAACAGAGAAGCTTATCGAGAGAATGTTTGCAAAGAAGCTGAGACAGAAAAAGCAAACACAAGCGGAAACCAGGAGGTGCAGTGTGTATGTGTAAGACCAGAGCTCACAAAAAAGAGGAAGGAAGACTGAAGAGAGAGAGAAGATGCTAGCAAAGGAACAGAAAGAGAAAGAAAGACAGGCACACAAAGGAAGATGCTTGCAAGGAGGGGAATATGACACAAAGTATGGGTAAAAGCTAATCCTATACAGAATTCAAAAAGGAAAAACCCCATTTGTGAGTTACTTCTAAGTAGCTATGTACTTGATTGTCTGGTTCAAAGTAAGTGAAAGTGCAACTAATTGTCTAGAACAATGCAATCCTGGACATTTCTACTCATAAATAAGTTTCATGGAGTCATACAGCGGTGCTAGTCAAAATGATTGTCCCTGGACTAGCGCTGGCTCCTGAGTCATTGACTTCCAGTCCCTGGAAATAAATAGTTGAAGATAATGGGCACAAATGTGGTGTCTGAAAACAATCAAACAAATAAATAAATGTTAGTCTCTTACTTCTGATAGTATCAGAAGTACAGTGTGTCTAACAGGTTGTGAAAATGTGGTCCTTCAAATAGCCTACAACTTCCAGTAGCCCAGGGCAACAGAGTCACTGGTGAGAATTAAGGAATAATGGGAATTGCCGTTTAACAAGATCTGGAGAACCGCTTTATCTCCAGTATATGAGATTACTGATGGGTCTAAATGCCTAAAGGATCCAGTCGTATCTTGGAAGGTAAGCACAGCTAGCCCTGGTTAGTACTTGGGACTGCAGACTGCCAAGGAATATCAGGTGCTGTTGGCTATATTTCAGAGGAAGGAATTAACAAAACCATATCTGAGGACTTTTTGCCTAAGAAAGCCCTATGAAATTAATGGGTCATCATTAATCTATACGTGGCTTGAAGGCACATATTATATACATAGGAAGATTGCCTTGAGTATACATGAAGCCATAGCCTTCATCTGCTGACCTATCCTCCATCAGCATTTCCCCAACAGCCAAAGCCACAGTCCTATTATGCACGCACGTGTGCGCGCGCGCACACACACACACACTCCAATTTGTTTTTGGTCCCTATTGGACAGTGTGACCAGACATCCTCCTTTTACAAGACATGTCCTACATTTAAACCTTCTGTCTGGGAGGAATTCCCAAATGTCCTCCATTTTGAGCATGACCAAGAAGCATTAATTTGCATTTATATTAGTGTTTTTGGCTTTTATTTTGTAACATCATACATTTTTCGCGAATATCTTCAATTTTACGGTGCCTTGTCCACCCTTGGAGTTAGGACATCTGGTCACCCTGCTACTTGGAGACACAACGTTTCTTACAGTATGTGTTCAGGAAGGGGTGGTCACCCCATTCCTGCAGCATAAAGAGGGGAATAATTTCATTGGGAGATGATCCCTTAGTATTCACACCAGTTCCTGTCCTGGGGCTGCATCTGCAGTTCAGAAATAATCCAGTTTTACACCACTTTAACTACCATGGCCCAACTCTATGGGTTTATGGAAGTTGTGGTTTTGTGAGCTATTTAGCCTTTCCTGCCAGAGCACACTGTTGCCACAGGAGACTACAAATCCCAGGATTCTGTAGGATGGAGCCATGCCCAGGGTGATCAGATGTCCTTACCACAAAAGGAGGATAAATGTGAGGTATCGATTTCTAAGTACCAAAGTACCAAAGTACCAAATAAAATTAAATTAGGACAAACCAAGTGAAGCAGTAATTTCCAATTTATTAACTAGAATAATAATAATAAAAACAATAATAGGATTTATTTATAGGCCGCCCAATCACTGGGAATCCGGGCAGCTTACAACAGAGGGGATAATAGACAGTTCCCTGTCCTCAGGCTTACAATCTAAAGAGACACGACACAAAAGGAGAAGGGAATGGTGGGAGGGAGGGGATCAGGTCCAGCATTCTTCTCTCCCTCTGAGGCCTGGACCAAGGCAGATGGACTGGAGGGAGGGCTCTTTTTCTTAATCGAGGTTGGGCCCGATGGCGTTGGGCCTGCCCTTTCGCTCCCTCTAAGGCCAGAAGATGACAGTTGGAAGGAGGGAGGGGAGGGCTCTTCCTCTTCAGGCCCGATGGCGTTGGGCCTGCCCTTTCGCTCCCTCTAAGGCCAGAAGATGACAGTTGGAAGGAGGGGGGGATTGCAAGAAGGGGTGTCTCAGGCAAGTAGGCACACCTGTCCCAAGTTTTACACAATATTTATAAGCCATTTTCTACTGCAGTTTTCTTTATCTTAGTTTTAACTGGCTGACATACAAACCTTTAGAAACTCCCCTTACATGTGTATTTTCCACTCCTACTTCATACATTGCATGTCCATTTAAATTCGTCATTATAGATTCATGAGCGCATTACTAATATTCATAACCCTCATTAGGCATGCGCAGAAGAGAAAATCCCTTGAACTCTAGTTTACCTTTCAGAAAAAGTGAAATCTATTGCAATTAACCATAGCCTGAGCTTGTGATTTCTCCTCAAAGTCTCCCTCTTTGTTTATCTCATTGACCTTGCCTGTCAGCTCAAAATAATGTCTCTTGCTTTGAAGCTTGTACATCCCATATTGTTACAACTTTAGCGCTAGTTATTCTTTTATCTTAAACTAAAAAAACTTTGTGTCTGTATTGTTGGCACATTATTAAAAGATGTTTTACAAAGGTTGTGAAGAATTTAAAAGATAACCATCTTTCTATCTGGGGCCTGAAGTCCACACACTCTTTACAGGTGATGTCCGTGTGGTGTGTATTTTAAAAACCATTCCTGCCTTTTATATTATGGGGCCTATCTAAAGTTTAAACTCTTAATTTTATTTTTATTAGCTTCACATATTCACAGATTAGCACACATATACAGTGTGCCTGCATTATACGCGGGTGCGCCTTACGCATGCGCCCTGGAAGAAGTAATGGGGTGTGCCGTGGGCATGGGCCCCATTACTTCTAATGGGACTCAAGCATATGTGCTTTTCCCCTTACGCAGGGGTGTGTGTGTCCAGAACGGATCCCCCGCGTAAGGGAAGGGTCCACTGGACATATATATTTATATATGAACATATACTTATTTGTGTGTTAAATCCCAATATTAATTTCCCTCAATAAGAAACTGCAAAATGTAGGTCCTTCAAGAAAAAATGGAGGATATGGCAAAGTAAAAGCCAAAAACACTAACACAAATGTAAATGTATTAAATTTAAATGTATTCCATTTCAATGTACACATAAATATATCACATTAAATTACACTTAGACACTTTTTACACTGTACTTTATTATTTTAATGAGCAATCTATTTTGATATTGTAATAATTTAATTCTGTTTTAATGCATCACGTTTTGTACACTTTTAATTGTACTGTTCTTTTAATATTGTGAGCTGCTCTTGGGAAAAGAGCGGGATACAAATAAATGTAGCATAGGCCCAAAATAATGCACTTTTGACACCGCTTTCGGATTGTTATTGGTTCAAAACATGCTGCAGAAGTAATCCAGTTTGAGACCGCTTTAACTGCCCTGGCATGAATGCTAGGGAATTCTGGGATATGTAGTTTTGTGAGACATTTAGCCTTCTATGTCAGAGAGCTGTGGTGCCACAATAAACTACAAGTCCCAGGACCCCCCCTAGCATTTGAGCTAGAGCAGTTAAAGCTCTCTCAAACTGGATTATTTCTGCAGTGTGTTTTGGACCAATAACAATCTGAAAGCGGTGTCAAAAGTGCATTATTTTTGCAGTATGTTTTGGACCAATAATAATTCAAAAGCGGTGTCAAAAGTGCATTGTTTCTGCAGTGTGTTTTGGACTGATAACAATCGCAAAGCGGTGTCAAAAGTGCATTGTTTCTGCAGTGCAGATGTAGCCCTGCTTGTGTGCTGACTGAGGGGAAGGCGTTCCTAGAATCCCAGGCCTTCTCTGCCCTGGGAAAGGCACCCTTGATGCTGGCCACCAAGTGGCTGCCATAACAGGGGCGGAAAAGGCTGCTTCTGTGATTTGTTTTCTAGTCTCCACAGGGGCAGACATTTTGCCAGCCTGGTCTCCTGAGCGCCCTTAGGAAGCCACTCCTGCTGGGTTTGAGCGCGAAAAACCAGACAAGCAAGGAAGGAAGGAAGGAAGGAGAGTTGCTGGAGGAGAAGGAGGAGCCATTCCTGTCCCGAAGGGTTTCTCTGCTGCAAAACTAGCCTTTTTTGGTGGGTAAAGTTATGACCTCGCTCCTTAATGCAAACTACTATTAGCCACAAAATTTGAGCTTGCAAATGTTGTGGCTAGTATTGAGTAGCTGTCAGCAATGTTGCAATCTCGAGTAGGAATGATATGGAGTACAGTACTACTATTCAGTAGTGGCCGCAGGAAGATTTAGCCTCTTAGGTCCAAAACACACACTGCAGAAATAACCCAGTTTGGGCCCAGTATAGCTGCCCTGGCTGAGTGCTAGGGGACTCAGAGAATGGCAGTTTGTTGGGGCCCCAGAGCTCTCTCTTGGCAGAGAAGGCTCCAGTTACCAGAATTCCCTAGCACTGAGCCAGGGCAGTTAAAGCAGTCTCAGACTGGGTTATTTTTGCAATCTGTTTTGGACCTTAGGGACGATAGTGTTCCTTTAACGGTATTTTTTGAGTAAAGTTTTCTTGTCCATGGATGTTAACTGTTCCATGGTTGCCTGTTCCCTGCATGCATGAAACGTTTGAAACTGCAAGGTAGAAAGCAAGCCTATATAGAACTGGCGTTGGCTAGAGGTGATTTATTTCTTGCTGAGCTACTTTTCTACTTGCAGTGAGTTAGGTTTCACAGTGGTTCCCAAACTTTGGTCCTGCAGGTGTTTTGGACTTAGTTTTTGAGACGTCCTAGCCGCTATGGCCCACATTGAGGAATTCTGGGAGATGAAGTCCAAAACATCTGGAGTACCACAGTTTGGGAATAAGTAAAAAATAGGTTTCTATCACTTTTTGGTCGTTTTACCATTCATTCTGTCTCTGGAGATCTATGTACTAAGTCCCACGTTGTTGTTCTTGTGTGCCTTCAAGTTGTTTCCAATTTATGGAGCCCCAAGATTGGGACTTTCTTGACAAGTTTTGTTCAGAGGAGGTTTGCCATTGCCTTCCCCTGAGGCTGAGAGAGTGTGACTTGCCCAAGGTCACCCAGTGGGTTTCCATGGCTAAGCTAGGAATTGAACGCTGGTCTCCAGAGTCATAGTCCAATGCTCAAACCACTCTGCCACAGTGGATCTCAGCCAGCTGGCATAATTCAGTTATGCTCTCCAAAAAGTTTCTTAAGCTTTCTGATGTGGGGGACCTACAAGTGTTTATTTCCCAGTGTGCCATATTTGTAATTATTGATTAAAACTGATCATTTTCTGTGCTGCAGACTGGCAGCCAATAATTCACAGATTAGCACTGTCTACAGACCACCAGTCTGAGTAGCAAGCTCTACAGCAGGGATATGGAAGAAATCACCCCACAGCTACTTATAGCCACCAACTCCATTTGAGGGCCGCAAGCCACCCCTAATCCTCTACCCCCCAAAAAATACTTTTAAGAATTTGGGATATGGAAACTTATCCCAAACAGTAACATTGAGTTCCTGTAGGCCTCAAGTAGAGGGAGATCACTTAAATTAACACTCCCTGTCACCAGAAATAAGAACTGGAAAAGTAAAAACAACATTTAAAATTATTTTCTGCTTTATTTTACTTCTCCTCTCAGACCGCTGTGTCTTTTTATATTTTAAGAAAGCTCAAGAGACCAGTTCCATTTTTCTATTTTTAGCCATTGGTGCAAATCTGAAATGTTTACGTCAAGTAAACTTAAAACTGCAGTTGTAGGTAAGTTTACCTTGAGATAAATATAGTACAATGGGGCTTCATGTAAACACAGTAATATATATATGCATAGGATTATCTGTGTGCCTTGTTCATGCCATTTAAATCTGTTGTAAAATGTAGACTGTCGTCCAATACACACTGCACAAATAATCCAGTTTGAAACCTCTTCAACTGCCCTGGCTCAATACCAGGAAAATCTGGGAACTGTAGTTTATTGTGGCACCAGACCTCTCTGACAGAGAAGGCTACATGTTTCACAAAACTACAGTTCCCCAAATTCCCAAACATTGCGCCAGGGAAGTTGAAGTGGTCTCAAACTGAATTATTTCTGCAGTGTGTTTTGGACCTGTGTCTGTGTGGATCTGCATAAATAGGCTGTTAGTACTGTACTTCTTTGGACATAGTGAAAGGAGTTATCAAGTACTGTACTTCTTGCACAGTGGTTTTTCCCTTGGTTTCCTAGGTATAGCTCCATTTCCCTGCCTGAAACTGTAACTATTTGGTGGCAATGCAACATCAGAACCTCATTGTGCCATCACTTACCTGTGTCCCATTTCTGGACCTCTGTGTGAGTCTACTTTACAATATGGTAATGCTCAATAGTTAGTACTCAGCCTGGGAATTTCTCACTTTCTATATTGTAAAAATCTTTGTTGTAGAATTTTGAGCACCCCTTTGCTTGTGTGTGTGTGGGGTTAATGCAATAGTTGATTACCACAATCCCTGGTGTCCCTTCCCTTGAGGATAGGAATGTATATTGAGTGTTTCTAATCTGTTGGCTATCATTTTGTTTTCCATATTTGTTAACAGGTTGTAGTTGGAACTAGGGTAGACTCAGGGTCGGAACAGACTGGCAAAATACTCCGGCTTTGGGATTGTGTGAGGGCGTGGTGTACGCACACCCCTAATGCTGCCCTCAAGCCAGCATCACACCACCCCACTGACCACACAGCAGATGGCATCACAGTGTTTCTGTGGTGTGGCATTTACATGTGCCGCGCCACAGAAATGCAGAAAAACCGCCACAGTGACAGAAAAGCAGGCAAATAGCTGGATCAGGGCTGCAGCACATGGTTGTTGCGGCCCCGATCCAGTGTTCAAAGGAGTGGTGTCATGCTGTCCCTTTAGGGTACCAGGAACTTTGCAATTTGTTAAATCAAGCTGAACTATTGTTTAGAAGCATGGAATTACAGATTGATACACTAATCCAGCATAGAATGATGTTGTAATGCTGATGAAGACTTCTGTGAGTCAAAACGGCCACACATTACTCCGAAGGTAGCTGTCAAGGACTTGGCTACTATTGGAAAATATACTGTTTATCTTCATGCTATCTAGACAACAAGTACTACAAATAATTCCTTCCATGTTTTGGATTGGACAATTTTGGTGAAACAGCAGAATATTGCTACTACTAACACTTTGGATACCCTACTCCTATTGTTGGGACTATTATTTATATTCAAAGAGATTCAGAAGAGTTATTGCCTACAGCTGGCTTCATGTTGAATGTGTTTCAAGATTTGTATACCATTGTTGTACTCAATATTTACTTTACACATATATATATATATATATATATATATATATTGCAAGTAATGATATGTCTTCGGTACATTCCTTATAATTAGTAATACAATTTATCCAGTGTTTCCCTCCCCTCTTGTTAGTTATACTGTAAACCTTCTGCTCGTTTTGGTTTTCTGTCCCTTTAAGGCCGTCTGTTTCAGCTCTTAGTCTCTGTAGCTTGAACTAGCTCTATTGCAATGCTATCTTCTGATGATTTATTTCTTCCAAATAAGTATAAGATTTTGTGTTCACCAGCTCTTTGGTAAAGTTTGAAAAATTTCTATGTCGAAACATCCATCTTGGTTTCCCATGAATCGACCTTTTTGTTCAAGCAGGCTTTTAATGTGTAAGCAGGGAGACTTTTTAGTGGAGTGTGTGTACTGTTTTATTGGAGTGTATTTGCTATGCTTTTTAAATGATTTTGTACTGCTTTAATGTGATGTTTTTTTTAATTTTTTCAATTACTTTTTAATTTAAAAAAATTGATTATTTTTGTGAGTCACCTTGGATCAATTCCAGGGTAATGTGGCATATAAGGGATTTCAGTTGCATGTTGAATCACATGGTATAGTCCTGAAATAAAAACAAAGTCTTGTACTATCTTAAATACAAAGAAGTTTTATTTGGCATAGTATGGCCTCCCCATCAGATCCATGCAGTGGTGCCTTAGTTGGCAGATTACTATAGAAATGGTTGAATAGGCACATGTGTGTGGGGCGTAATCAATAGGGTGAGAGAAAACAGAAATACATAAAATAAACATATTGAAGAGAGCCAGTATGCTGTAGTGGTTTGAGAGTTGCTTCTGGAGACAAGGGTTCAAATCCTCACTTAAATATTTAAACTCACTGGGTGATCTTGGGCAAGTTCCATACTCTCAGCCTCAATGAAAGGGAAAAGCAAACCCCCTCTGTACAAATCCTGTTAAGAAAAGCCTATGATAGCTTTGCCTTAGTGTTACCATAAGTTGGAAATAACTTGAAGGTACATAGTAACAACAAAAACATTAAAAGGCAGCTTCCAGTAAGGAACAGCTGAGAAAGATTTCATCAAGAGGTTAATTTTTATATCACGTGGTTTGAATAGGGGCAAGGGCCTTTTATCTTTCTGCATGTGTTGAACAGTTCACCAGTGCAAAGATGGTGAACTGTTCTTTCTTAATAGCCATTGTAATCGTGCCTATACTTTTTGGGTTTGTTCCTCTAAGACCATACTAATTCCCTTCTTCCACAAGAACTCCCCACAGGGCCTAACTCTTGAGATTAGGTAACAGGCACACATGAACTAATCAGCTCGTCTGTAGAAGGGTTTCTATGCTCTATCCAACTATATTTGTCAATAACCATTTTTGAAATTATGATCAAACCTTGCGCTTCTGGCATTTCTATTCCCTCTTATGCCATTGATTATAGCCTCTACCCACCTGCCCATCCAAGCACATGTATAATAATTTGCCAGTTAAAATACCATTCAGCTCATCTCATGGAGTGGGCTGCTCTTTCCAAATGTTTATGCTAAATATAACCTCTTCTGGAGTTTTATGAGGTTTTGCTGCATTATAGTTAGCTCTTGCTGGAAAATTTTATATATAAAGATTCACTGTCTGGACATCTGCACAGGACTTTTCAAAACCCAATCTTTGCTATATCTTACACTGGACATTTTATTGCCATCTGCTATGATATGTGGTGGTCATGTTTTAAAAACAATTCCAATAGTAGATATAGCTTTGTCCTATAAACACAGATACTCATCTGAATTCAGCACGATGACACTTAACAAAATAGACTAATTATTATAGGCTGTAGAGTCAGCCAGCCAAGGTTATATAATACTGTTTGCTATTTTACTTTGTTGTGATTACCAGGAGCTACAAATTACTTGTGTTGTCTAAGCCTTCTGCCTGCCCTTATCAAATAAGATCATGTCATACTTGGGTTTTTTGCTTTTTGTTTTCTTGCTACAGATAGCAGCAACTCAGTAAGGCTGGTTCTCTTATTAGTGCTAAGCTTTTCTGCACTCAAAACCTGGATGATGTGATCCTGGTCTTGGGGGAAGAAGTTATTCCATCAAGTCCTGCTTATCTGATATAGTGATACAATTAGGATTAATGGCAGTTTCTCCAAATCATAGACTGTAAGACCACCTCCAGAGCCTTGTCTTATATGAACAGCAGCACTGAATAGTGATAATATAATATGCATTGTGTAGACTTCAGATACGTTAGAATACCATATATACTCAACTACAAGTCGAGAAATTTATGCCCAAAAATTGACCCTAAACTTTCAAGCCAATCTCCAAATCTTTGCTTCTCATCCTCCTCCTCTTTGCATTTCCTCTGAAAACCAAGCTTCTCTTTCCCCCCTCCACTTCCATGTTGAAGCTGATCTTAAAACCTGTCTCCTAAATTCTACCCTCGATTTATCTACAGGCCATATCAAAATCCATGATTTTGGCCCTGAAACCTTCCCTTGAGTTATACATGAGGTCAACTTGTACATGAGTATATATGGTAATTTTTGCTGACTTCTGCTGTGCCCTTTCTATGTTCTGGTGCATAGCCACAAAGAATCTGTGGATAAAGGAGCATAGACTGTATAGTTTGTTGTTGTTAGCTGCCCTCCATTTGACCTTGTTTCATGGCGACCCAATGGATGAGACACCTCCAGGATCCCCTGTCCTCCACTGTTCTTGTAGACTCAGGCCCATGACCTCTCTGATTAAGTCAATCCGTCCGACATGTGGTCTTCCTATCTCTCTGCTGCCTTCTACCTTTCCTAGCATTATTGTCTTTTTCAACGATTCATGCTTTCTCATTATGTGGTTAAAGTATGACAACTTTAATGTAATTATCTTGGCTTCCAGGGAGAGTTGAGGCTTGATCTGTTCAGTGTTCTATTTGTTTGTCTTTTTGGCTGCTCATAGTATCCTCAGCACTCTTCTCCAGCACCACATCCTGAATAAAAGTGCCTGGCCACGGAATGACTGCCCCCCACATCATGTATTAGCCCACCGCTCTGTCCTTGTTTTGTGTGTGTGTGTTTAACAGATATTTTAATTGTACATGTTTAATCCTGTTTTAAGGGGGGAATTTGGGACATAATTTTGTAAATGTGGATTTTAATATGTTGTGAGCTGCTTTGATTGTCTTGTAACAGAAAAGCGGGATATAAATAAAAGTTTTATTTATTATTTATTTATTTCAAATGAGTTGATTTTCTTTTTATCTGCCTTCTTCACTGCCCAGCTCTCACATCTGTACATGGTGACAAGGAGTACAGTGGATTGGATGACTCTAACTTTAGTGCTCAGTTGTATATCTTTATGCTTTAGTTCTCTCATTGTTGCCCTTCTTGTTCCTACTCTTCCCCTTATTTTTTTTAATTGCAATCTCCATTCTTATCAATGTTTGATCCAAAGTATGGGAACTCCTCAACTATTTCAATTTCCTCATTGTCTTGGTTAAATTTATTTAGATCCTCCATGGTCATTGTTTTTGTTTTTATGTTCAGTGACAAGCCTGCCTTTACATTTCTTTCCTTGGCCTTCCTTAGTAATTGTTCCAAGTCTTGTGATGTTTTATGCTAGTAGTATGGTGTCATCCACATCTCTTATGTTGTTGATATTTCTTCCTCCTATCTTCACTCCTTCTTCTGAGTCTAAACTTGCTCTTCATATGATATTTCTTGCATACATGTTGAACAAGAAGGGTCATAATATGCAGCCTTGCCCAACTCCCTTGCCGATGTGGAACCATTCTGTTCCGTTCTTATAGTTCCCCCTGTTTATACTCTATTAACTAAACAAGCTAGTAGTTACTAGTCTGTGGTCCAGAAAATTCTGTTATTCTCTAAATAAATGATTTGTTATAAAGATTTCTACTTAATATACTGTACAGCAAAATTTGCAGTGTGCATTTTCCTTTTTATGCATCCCACAGTTCCCCACTACTGTACTGAATTTGCAGCCATATTGAATTACTAAATTTGTAGCCACATTGTTAGCTGGAGGTGGGAGCAAAAGGTAGCAAGCTCCCTTTAAAACAAGATGCAGGAAGATGTGTACCTTGTTTTCAAACTTAATACAGTAGTTGCTTCTGGAAGCACTATTCAGCTTCAAATCAAGGCACGTACCCTTATATGTATTTTAAAGAGGGATTGCTACTTTTTGCCATTAACACGCTGCTGAATTACGAAGGTAACTTTAGTGAGGGGAGCCCCAGATGGGAGCAGAACAGGGCAGCCTCCAATCTTTTGGAAGCTGCCTGCCTTGTTCTTCAGTGCAGGCACCTATAGCTATGATTTACTTGTTGATTTGGCACTGATGAATAGAAAGTGGATATAACTTATCTCTTCTGTGTATTTCTGTATTGCTGATGATTGCTGTTGATTTTCACAGTTGTTAGGGTGTTTTAACTTGATATCCAAATAAGCTAGTAGCCTTCCTTACTGTGAGCGTATGAAAGTATCTCTATCTAAATAATATTTTCTTTGCTACAAAATTGTTTCCAATTTTAGGGTCCCCCGCTTCCTGATAGCAAAAATAAAATGAAAATACCGGTACATGTTTTTAGGCAATTTATATCTAGATTTCTCTTTTGAAGAATCAATACAATGTCAGCTCTCCTGGGACTAAACTCCAGAATACAAAGTGGATCTTCTTTGTGTTCTGTATACACAATAATATAATGCATATAACATGATATAATATAATTCATAATAAAATAATCTTGTTAGTTGAGTTTCCTGGGATTATCAAGTCAGTGATCATGGATTTTAAGTTCTTAAAAATAATACAACTTTAAGTCTGAGAAGAAGGGATATATTACATCCTTTTTTCATCCCCCCATGCCTTTTAGGTCCACAACACACTGCAGAAATAATCCAGTTTGAGACTGCTTTAACTGCCCTGGCTCAGTGCTAGGGAATTCTGGGAACTGTAATGTTTGTGAGACATTTAGCCTTCTATGCCAAATAGCTCTGGTGCCACAATAAATTACAATTCCCAGGATTCCCGAGTGCTGAGCCACGGCAGTTAAAGCGGTCTCAAACTGGATTATTTCTGCAGTGTGTTTTGGAACTTAGTCTCCAAGCTTTTCCATGGCTTCAAGATTTCTGAAAAGATTTTCAGTGCAATTGTAACTGAAAATATAGGCTGGTTGAAGTGAATTAGGATAAAGTGTGAGGCACTTGTGCCGGCTGAATTTTCTTTATGCTGGAATTTTCTTTATGCCTGCCCTGAATCCCACTGTGGGAGAAAGGTGGGATATAAATCCTGGGAATAAAATAAATAAATATATAAATTACCCACCCCCTTGTGCTGATCTCAGAAATCAAAAAGGAGGTGGAACTGGGCAGAAGCTGAGTTATGCCACATCCAAAATCTCACTCAGCCCAGAAGCATAAATTTGGACCAAGATTAGGGTTAGCCTAAGTAGTTTTTTGTGGGATTTTTGTAGGCTGCGTTCTGGAAGAGTTTATTCCTGGGGTTTCTCCAGCCACAAATGTTTGCAAAACATCAGAATAAACTCTCCGAGAATGCAGCCACATAGCCTGCAAAAAACCCACAAAAAACTATGGATGCCGACCATGAAAGCCTTTGACTTCACATTATTCTAAGTAATTTCCAACACATGGAAACCAATGAGACCTCCTGTAGATTAAAATTCCTGAATCTCAGTTTGTCAGTGGGAGCCACATGTGTCCTGAAAGGGCAAGGTATGATGCAGCACAACTTCAGGTGGCTCAGTCAACTATTGGACCACTTGGTGAATTGGGATTGCACTGTTTACCTCTGATAATGTTCTTCTTATGAAATCTGTCTCATTTTTCAATGGCTGCTTTGGGCAATGAGCAAAAGAGCAGGGAGAAAAACATAACAAAAGCATCTACAACAAGAAACAAAAGTTCATAGTCACTTAGAAGACTCAAACATTAGTGATGCTAAAAAGTGTAGAATTTCTTAAATAAAGAAATCTGTTCACAGCCCTGAAATTATACCAAAATGGATTCAATGTATGCCCTTCTGGAGACACAGCCCATGGGCAGAGTGCCACTGCCAGAAAGGCTCTTTCTGGTTAAATTTGCCTTAAATGTGATGAGCCTTAGGTCCAGGCCACAGCAGATGGCCTCACTTGTACAAGAGAAGGTAGCATCTAAAATAAACATTCTATAGTCAGCCCTCCAGATTTATGGCTTTGACTTTTGCAGATTTGATTATTTGCAGTTTTAATAAATATATTCTCTCCAGGAATCTCTAGGTCCTCCAGCGCATTTCTGTCATAGTTGACCATAGAGCTGTGATAGACAACTAAGAGGTTCCTAGAGAAAACTCTTCTCTAGACATTTCTTGGCTTTCTAGCATGATTCTATGATCAACTTCTGGTAGATGTTGACCATAGAGTTTCACTAGAGGACCTGGATATTCTTAGAGAGGTGTTTTCTTAGGAAAAAAGAATAGTGTTTTTTTATTTGTGCTTTTTCCACATTCAGCGGGGTCCTTCACCCCTAACTCCAGTCAATGTGGAGGGACCACTGTATTTTAATAATAATAATAATAATAATAGGATTTAATAATAATAGGTTTTATTTTATTTTTTATTTATTTATATACCACCCAATCACTAGGAATCCGAGCGGTTTACAACAGAGGGGATAATAGATGGTTCGCTGCCCTCAGGCTTACAATCTAAAAGACATGACACAAAAGGAGAAGGGAATGGTGGGAGGGAGGGAGGGGATCAGGTCCAGCAGTTCTTCTCTCCCTCTGAGGCCTGGACCAAGATAGATGGACAGGAGGGAGGGCTCTCCTTCTTCAGGCTAGCCATGATGGAGCTGGGCCAGCCTATTCTCTCCCTCACAGGCCGAAAGATGACAGTTATGGAGGGAGGGCGCTCTATCTTCAGCCTGGCCCTGATGGAGCTGAGCCAGCCTATTCTCTCCCTCACAGGCCAAGAATATTTTATCTTTGTTTTAGTGACATTCCACTTTTTCCGCAGTGTAGGATCCAAGGAAACCTACATCTTTATTGTTCATAGAATCATAGAATCATAGAGTTGGAAGAGACCACAAGGGCCATCCAGTCCAACACCCTGCCATGCAGGAAATCCAAATCAAAGCATCCCCAGCAGATGGCCATCTAGCCTCTGCTTAAAGACCTCCAAGGAAGGAGACTCCACTACACTCCGAGGGAGTGTGTTCCACTGTCGAACAGCCCTTACTGTCAGGAAGTTCCTCCTAATGTTGAGGTGGAATCTTTTTTCGTGCAGTTTGCATCCATTGCTCCAGGTCCTAGTCTCTGGAGCAGCAGAAAACAAGCTTGCTCCCTCCTCAATATGACATCCTTTCAAATATTTAAACAGGGCTATCATATCACCTCTTTTTTTTTAAAAAAAAAAAGTGGTAACAGTTTTATAACAGATTTATTGTTAAAACAATGGGGCATCATATTGGGAAAGACATTCTTAACTTTCATACATGCTTTGTTTTTATTTTAGTAAACTACAAATCATGAAATACCAAACTTAAAAAATAAAACATTGAATGTTCCCTCTGGAAGGAAGTCCTAAAGCACTTTAGTATAAATACAAAAGAATAAAGAGAAACATCCTTATGGTTCCACATGAGTACAGAGGAACTGATGTATTTTTACGTTGAAGTTTGTCAAATGAGCAGTGTAATAGCTCAGGAAATAGCTGATTTTGATGTCCTGATCCTCCTAATGTTGAGGTGGAATCTCTTTTCCTGTAGCTTGCATCCATTGTTCCGGGTCTTGTTCTCTGGAGCAGCAGAAAACAAGCTTACTCCCTCCTCAATATGACATCCCTTCAAATATTTAAACAGGGCCATCATATCGCCTCTTAACCTTCTCTTCTCCAGGCTAAACATCCCCCGCTCCCTGAGTTGTTCCTCATAGGGCAAGGTTTCCAGACCTTTCACCATTTTAGTCGCCCTCCTCTGGACACACTCCAGTTTCTCAATGTCCTTTTTGAATTGTGGTGCCCAGAACTGGACACAATATTACAGGTAGGGCTTGACCAGAGCATAATACAGTGGTACTATTACTTCTCTTGATCTAGACACTATACTTTTATTGATGCAGCCTAAAATTGCATTGGCCTTTTTAGCTGCCGCATCGCACTGTTGACTCATGTTCAACTTGCGGTCTACTTATACTCCCAGATCCCTTTCACATTTAGTTTCATTCAGCCAGGTGTCCCCCATCCTATATCTGTGCATTTCATTTTTCTGCCCTAAGTGCAGTACCTTACATTTCTCCGTGTTGAATTTCATTTTGTTAGCTTTGGCCCAGCTTTCTAATCTATTCAGATCATTTTGAATGTTGATCCTGTCCTCTGGAGTATTAGCTATTCCTCCTAATTTGGTGTCATCTGCAAATTTGATAAGTATGCTACCAATTCTGTCATCCAAGTCATTGATAAAGATATTGAATAACACTGGGCCCAGGACAGAGCCCTGTGGGACTCCACTGGTCACTTCTCTCCAGGATGAAAAGGAGCCATTGTTGAGCACCCTTTGGGTTCAGCCGGTCAACCAATTACAGATCCATTTAACAGTTACTTTGTCTAGCCCACATTTTACAAGCTTGTTTGCAAGTATGTCATGGGAAACCTTGTCAAAGGCCTTAGTGAAATCAAGATATACTATAACCACAGCATTCCCTTCATCTACCAAGCTGGTAATTTTATCAAAGAAAGAGATTAGATTTGTCTGACATGACTTGTTTCTCTGAAACCCATGTTGACTTTTTGTGATTATGGCATTGCCTTCTAGATGTTCACAGACTCTCTGTTTAATGATCTGCTCCAGAATCTTTCCTAGTACTGATGTCAGACTAACTGGACGATAATTGTTAGGATCCTCTTTTTTCCCCTTTTTAAAGATGGGAACAATGTTTGCCCTCCTCCAGTCTGCTGGGATTTCTCCTGTTTTCCAGGAGTTTTCAAAGATTATTGCCAATGGCTCCGATATTACATTTGCCAGTTCTTTTAATACCCTTCGATGTAGTTCATCTGGTCTTGGAGACTTAAATTCATTTAGATTAACAAGGTATTCCTCTACTATCTCCTTACTTATTCTGTGCTGAAATTCCCCTATTCTGTCCTCTGCTCCATTATCCTCAGGTTGAGCACCCTTTTCCTTTTCTGAGAAGACTGAGGCAAAGAAGGTGTTGAGTAATTCTGCCTTTTCTCTGTCTTCTGTTAGCATTTTGCCATCTTCTCCACGGAGTGGCCCTACCGTTTCCTTCTTCTTCCTTTTGCTGCGGACATATCCAAAAAAGCCCTTTTTGTTGTTCTTAACCTCTCTAGCAAGCCTGAGTTCATTCTGCTCTTTAGCTTTTCTGACTTTACCCCTACACATGCCTGCTATTACTTTGAATTCCTTTTTTTGTGATTTTCCCCTTTTTCAATTTCTTATACATGCTCCGTTTCAAACTTAGCTCGGTTGAAAGTTCCTTAGTCATCCATCCTGGTTTCTTGAGACACCTCTGATTTTTCTTTCTCACTGGGACTGTTTGAAATTGTGCCTTCAGTATCTCCCTTTTGAGAAACTCCCATCCGTCCTGAACTCCCTTCTCTTTTAGTATTTCTGACCATGGGATCACCCTCAATACTTCTCTAAGTTTACTGAAATCCGCTCTCCTAAAGTCTAGGATGCGTGTCTGACTATGCCTGGCTTCTCCTTTCCATTGTATAACAAACTCCAGGAGAACATGGTCACTTCCACCTAATGATCCCACCACTTGCACCCCATTAACCAAGTCATCCTTGTTGGTTAGGATCAGATCCAAAATAGCTGACCCCCTTGTTGCCTCTTCCACCTTTTGGACCATGAAACTGTCTTCCAGGCAAGTGAGGAATTTACTAGACCTTGAGGATTTTGCTGAGTTTGACTTCCAGCAAATATCAGGATAGTTGAAGTCACCCATTACTACTACATCTCCCTTTTCTGACTGTGTGATCATCTGTTCTAGAAAGATATCATCCAATTCCTCAGTCTGACTTGGAGGTCTGTAGTAGACTCCCACCGTAACATCCTTGTTGTTTCCCTTCCCTTTAATTTGTATCCAGATGCTCTCCACCTGGCTTCCAGGATTGATGTCCTGGATTTCTTCACTGGTATAAATATCTCTGACATATAGTGCTATTTCTCCTCCTTTCCTGTTTGGCCTATTTCTCTTTAAAAGGTTATACCCCTCTATTTCGACATTCCAATCATGAGACTCATCCCACCAGGTTTCAGTGATGCCTATTATATCATATTTGCTTTGTTGTACTAGGAGTTCAAGTTCATCTTGCTTATTTCCCATGCTCTGTGCATTAGTGTAGAAACATCGCAGACCATGGGTCCCATTTACTTGCTGCTTGTGCAAATTTTTTTGCCTCCCACTGTTGGGTCCTTGCACTTTTTTTCTTGTTTCTTCTATGTCTGTTTGACTATTTTCTCCAGCCCTTCCGTCTCCCTTCCCCACGGAACTCAGTTTAAAGCCTTCCTGATCAAGTTCTTGAGACTGTTGAGACTGTTTCTTCCAACTGGTATGAGATGCAACCCGTCTGTTGCAAGAAGTCCCTCCTCATGGAACCGCAGCCCATGATCAAAGAATCCAAATCGTTCTCAGCGGCACCATCTGCGAAGCCAGTTGTTCACAGCCGCTATTTTGCCTTCAAGTCGTTTCTGACTCATGGTTACCCTATCATAATTTTTTTTTCTGGCAAGTTTCTTCAGAGGGGGTTTGCCATTGGCATCTACCTAGACAGAAAACTGGCAGGTTTTAATAATTATTCAACTAGTTTGTATACATACTTGTTTAGAAAATATGTACATTGGGATATACATCCGCCTTCTTTATTATACTTGATTTAAAAGTGTGCCTTGAATTGTTTTAAAGTGCATATATCCAACTTGTATAACTGTTTTTTAAAGCCTGCTAATGTTATGAACATTTTGTGAATATATCTTGATTCTGCCAGCATTAATATATGTTTTTAACTTCATGTCATCATAACACTAGTTAATTAGCAGAATAGATAACTGAAAGAGATTTGTCTTAAACCTCAAGTCCAAGAGGAATCTGAGTGCTTGTGCTTGATGCATTTGATATAAATAATTTAGGTGGCTTTCTTTTGCTAAAATATTGAGATGTATTGTCAAAATATTGCTTGTGATTTAAAAAAAAAACAGCTGCTCTATGCCAGTGTTGTAGAATTTAATCAGCTACAATGTAATTGGTCTACAAATGAGTTAAAGTCTTTAAAGTTTAAACCTTTTAACTCATTGCTAGATCAGTTACATTACAGATGTAGTTATCATATATACTCGTCTATAAGTCTAAAAAATTGTGCCCCAAAATTGACTCCAAAATCCCAGGTCAATTTATTTACGGGTCACTATGGTAATCTGATAGCAGCTCTTTCAGATTTCCCAATGCAGTGTGTCAAGGAGTTTACTGTATTTCTCTCTGGAGCCAAGCAGAAAGAGTCCTGGGTGATTGATTGCTATTGCTGTTTGTTTAAGAGACCCTCTCCCCACCCTGCATCTGACTGAAGTGAAGAGAGTCTCTTGCCATACGTACACTGAAAGAGCCTCCAAGTTTTACCATCAACCCTATCCACGGGTCATGACAAAATCTATAATTTTGGCCCCAAAACCAGACCTCAACTTATACACAAGGTCGACTTATAATTGAGTATATATGGTACATTGTAGATGTAAAGTTTAAACAGTTGGCAATCCACTTCTTATTATATTGTGGTAGCAGTAGGCAATTTCTGAAGATTGAAGAGGGCAGTTACGCTTGTGGTTTTCCAGGGACTGCACAAACTGTCAGAAGTGCCCTAAAATTTGGCAGTGTGGGACAAAATCTATAGTGACGACATGTTTAATACTGTTTTTAATAATTTGTTGTTCTTAATTCCTGTGAAATCAAATGAGACGTCCTACAGACATAGAGCTGTGGCTTCCTTGATTGAGTTTGTCCAACTGTCTTGTGGTCTTTCCCTTTCCCTGCTGCCTTCTACTTGACCAAACATTATTATTATTGTCTTTTCCAGTGAGTCATGTTGTCTCATGATATAGCCAGAGTACAGTAGCCTCATTTTAGTCATTTTGACCTCCATATAGCATTCTGGCTTGATTTGCTTTAGGATCCATTTATTTATCTTTTGGACAGTCCACACAGTATTTGTAGAGCTCTCCTCCATCACAACATTTCAATTAATTTATGTTCTTCATGTCAACTTTCTTCACTATCTAGCTATCACAATCATACATAGAAAGTGGAAATACAATGGTGTGGGCTATTCTGATTTGGTAATAAATGATATTTAAAAATAGCTCTTTTAATATGTTAAACAGCACAGTGAATGTGTAACATTGAAAAGGTGAATTGCTGTTCCTAGAGCATTCAGGAGAGGAAGTGGGGTCAGAATAGCCCTAAGGGGCCGCATCACCTCTGTGTTGTGGTGCGATTGTACTATATGGGAGGCACATTGTCTAGAAGAGGAGGTGGGGAAGTTCTGGTTCTTTCAGACTAATTCCAGTGCACATTGACATCTAAATATAGTCACTCCAACATATGTACTATGGGAGAATTTCCAGTGTGGTGTGAAGGGTTAGGAAGGTAATGTGTGTCCAACATGACTATCTACAGAATGCAGTTCTTCTCTAGTTTTTCGCTGTCCTTCTTTTTCTCTAATCAGTCTCTGACCATGAAGAAATCATTATCTAGCATCTCTAGATCAGGTGCAGTTAGACCATTCTGTTGTTCAAGATTCACAGATGCAACAAAATAATATTATAATATTTCCTTGGAGCTTGTCTATTGCATTTCCCTCTCTACTCTTGACTTGCTTCCTTCCAGTCAGTGAGCCAATGAGAAAGAGAGGGAAAATTGGACTCTTCTGAGGATCTTTTCAGCCAGTGGGCCATACTTTTGCCTTGCCTACTTGTTGACAGATTTTAATCAAAATTTGAGTGGATTCTGTCTCTGTTGCTTGAAACAGCTCTATTGGTATGCCATCTGTTCCTGGTAATTCATTTATCCAAGTGTTTTGAGTGCAGTTTCCACTTCACTTTCTAAAAGTATGTGTTAGGGCCAAAACAGACCAGCTGTAAGTGCCAGCTTGGGGGCAGTGTGCGAGTGTGGTTTTTAGATGATGCATGCCCTGATGCCACCCCCACACCAGCATCATGCCGCCTGCCCAACCAACCTTCAAATGGTTTACAAACCAATTAAGAAAATACAGCAAATGCTTTGCTCGGCCAAGGACCAGAGAGACCCTCTGACAGCCACAGGAGTTTAGCGCTTACCATGCAGCTGCGGACAAGTCTCCATAGGGACCACCAAATGCAATGTGCAAACAAGAATCAAAGAACATGAGAGACACTGCAGACTGGATCAGCCAGAAAAATCAGCAGTAGCAGAACAGGCCACAAACCACCCTGGGCATAAAATACTGTTTGAAAACACTGTAATTCAGGACCATGCCAACCACTACCATGTCAGGATGCACAGGGAAGCCATTGAAAGCATTATGCAACATCACCCATTAAGCAAGCATTTCCCACCCTCTCCCATTGGGAACGGATTCCCCAAGTCACCCATTAAGCAAGCATTGTCCAACATCTGACATTGGGAAAGCATTGCGCAACGTTTCCCTATGGGAACGTCTACCATTAAGCAAACATTCTCACATGTTTCCCATTAACCTAGCATTATTCTCGAACATATCCCATTGGGCATTCTCCAGCATCACCAGTTAAGCCAGCATTCTCCAACATCTCAAACTAAGCAAGCATTCACCACCATCTTTGAGTGAGCAAGCCTTCTCAAACACCACCCATTTATCACGCATTTTCCAACATTTCCCTGTGGGAAAGCATTCCCCAACCTCTCCCATTGGGCAGTTCTTCAGCGTCTCCCATTAAGCAACATTCCCCAACGTCTCTTGGGGCAGAGAACACCCGGCTGACCAATCAGAAGCAGCTGAAGACCAGCCAATAGGATGTGGGCTGGGACTTTGAAATTCCAGCTGTTAGAGAAGAGACAGTTGGGATTTAACAGTTGAGGGAACGGTTTAGTCCAAGAGAGGGCTGGGTTCCAGGAGTTCCTGAGGGAAGAGTCAGTTAGGGCTTGGGGTCCTGAGAGTGAGGGTTCCAGGGATAGAGAGGACGGTTAGGGTCTGTAGAGTCTACTGGGAAAGGGCTCCCTACTGTTATACTTCCAGGACTCTAGGAAGGGGGTGGCTGGAGTGTGATATCTTGAGGGATAGTGTTTAGCTTTGGTGACTGTTAGGTCTAATTTTAAGAGAGGAACTTAATAGAAGGATTGAGTGAATCTTAGTTATAAGAAACTGGTAATTTAGCAAGAGTTTATAAAACCAATGGTAACTATAACAAAGTAGAAAGTAACAATTACATCATAAGATATATAAAACCAACACTGTTAAACCTCCTTGTAAATAAAGTTTTTATTTGTTTGATTCAAGAAGGCCATGCCTGGACTGAGTTAATACCACACACTCACATTACAAATCACGGGTGGCAGTGGTGTGATAACAAAAGTCCCAAGCGCCTGCCATCATAGAAATGGAAAAACTTTGTCATATATTTGGTGGCAGCGGGGGGATTGGAATAACCCATGTGGCTGCCACAATAGGAAAACTTTTCACAATTGGTGTGCAGCGTTGGGATATGTAAAATCCAGTGGCTGAAAATATGATGAGAATGTGCTGGAGAATTGGTGTTACTGGGTTCTGAGTTCAAGTTACCAGAACCCAAGATTTTATTTGAACTTGGAAAGTAAAAGTTCAACAGTTCAAATAAAGAGGCATAGACAGTGAGGGTAATCTCTGAGGTAATGGTCAAGGGTACTGTAAGAGATACCTGTAGACTGGATAAGAGGGTTCATACCAGTCCCTGAGGTAATTTGCTGAGGTTAATTGTAGGGACTGAAAAAGACCGTTGCAGTTTTAGAGCGCCTGGATTTGACAAATCCAGTGGCCAGAAGTGTGCTTTGGGGCTGAGTGTGAATTACCAGACACCCACTATTACATGTGAACTTGGAAATAGAAAGTTCAATATTTTAAAATCTAGGCGTTGGTGCCAGTAAAGTAATCTCTGAGGCATTCATAAAAGGGCCCATGCTAGAGTATTATTTTAAGAGTAGTCTCAGAGGTAAGGTAATTGTAGGAGACTAGTTGAAAAGAGACAAACAAACAGTAAAGTTTTAAACGTTTGAGTCCGAAGAGTAATCTCGTGGTAACAACAGAAAGATAATTTATAGGAGATTACTTGGAAGCTGACCATGGCAGAAATTAACTAGCTCTGAGTATAGGTAACATACGGGTATTGGTAGGAGACTGGTACAATAAAAAAAAGCACACTTAGTGATTCCTGAGGTAAAAGTTGGTGGTAACGTACGGAATCACTGTGCTAACTTTGAGATAAAAATGTTGACTTTAAATTCAGTTGAGACAAAGACAGATAAAAGTATTCTGAGGTAAACGTTTTGGGTATTTGTAGGGAAATACTTTAAAACATGCCTCCTAAGAAAGTCAACCTCCAGCAGAGCCAGAAATGGGGGAAAGGAAGAGTTAGAGAAGAAATGGTGGTAGTGTTGACACAGTAATTTCTGAACCTGAAGAGAGTGTAGAGATTTGGAAAAAAAGAAGATAGACATGGTCAGAATGGAAAATGAAGGCTTTAAAGGAAAAGAAAAAGAAAATGAAAGGCTTTTAAAAGAGCAAGAGAATGGAGAGGGCTCATGACAGGGAAATAAATGACATGAAAAAGAAGGACTGAAAAATGAGATGGCTCATGAGAGAGAATAAATGACATAAATAAAAGACATGGGATTTAATTATCGTTTTAAAATCTAGAGTTTTCATATTGTCAAGAATAACATAATGGGTTCCCTCTATATGATGTAAAAATATTTCTAAACATGGCATAGGAGTTAGTCATGAATTATATATTGCCAGTTTTGAAAAAGCTTGTGATGATATGGGGATATCAGACAAGGAGTGTGATTTGATTAGGATTACATTAAAGACCTGAAACATAAAAAAGAATTAAAAGAAAAAGAATATGAGAGAGAACTTAATAAATGAATATCAGAGAATGAAAGAAAAAGAATGGCAACATGAGAGAGAAATTAAAAAAGAAAAAAATATGAGGACAGCTAAAAGAAATGGAGCTTAAAACAGTTGAGAGAACTGAAGCATAACAAGATTTTTAGAAGAAAAATATGAGAAAAAGTTTAACAGAAAACTGGATGGTTTTCAAAGAAAAGTTTAAAAACCATAATAAGTTTACACTTGACGAAAAAGTAGCTAATCTGGAATCCGAAAAGCAACTGTACAAGGTCTGTTTGGAAGGAAAAACAGAGGGAATTGTTTTATCTAAAGCAAGTTTAGATACTAAGAAAAGACTGTTTCAGAGTTAGAATATATGTTTCGATATGAAACATTCCTCAAAAAGTGCTAATGAAACCCTACATAAATATGGAAAAGATATTACCAGACGACAGGGTTTGCTAGATGAAACAAACGAGAGGTTTATTCAACAGAAGAGAGAGAAGAGGCTAATACAAGAAAATAAAAAGTTAGAACACAACTACATGATTTAAACAAGAAAATCAGATTCTGCATCAAAAAGTCAGTAAAGGTCAGAATGAACTGATAACACAAAGTTAAAAACTGAATAACTATACACAGAGATTGCCAAACTGGAAAATGGCTAAACTCTAAAGACAGAGAAGTTCAACTCTTTTGGAAAATTGCCAAAAAGCCAGTACACAACAAAAGGATAAAAAACAGTTTTACCACGTAAAAGCAAAATACAATACTCTCCGACTTGAGCTTTTCGATATAAAGTCTAAGAGTCACAGACAAAAAAAAAAGTGGAGACTAAACAACAGGAAAAGAAATGTCACAAAAACAAAAAGACAGTAAAGTAAGGAAGAAAATGTGCCAGTCTAGACCATAAGGTTGATAGGTCTAATGAACCTGATGGAAAATTGGCTGTGATCATAGGAGCTAAAAAGAAAAAGAATTTAGCCCACGAAGAAAAGAGTCCTAAAAGTTTAAAAACCTTTGTTGAAATCAGATGAGGAGAAAGCCTCCAATTTAAAGGGAAAACATACTTACAAAGTCAAAAGGACACAACATCATACAGTCAGCAAGTTTTTAAAATAATAATGATAAAATTCATTGTAATCCACCTCTTATAGAATAGAGGACAACTTCATAGATCCCAGCTAGATTAACTTTCTATATTTTCAGATCTGACATATATCTGGAAGCTATATTAAATGGGACGTTTGTGGAGAGATTCTTGGCTTGGCAAATGGGTGATATAACCCAAGAAATGATTTTGTTCACAGAGACTGGAATAATCTTAAAGTAAAATTGAAAGAATAGATGTGTGTATGCAGAACATGATCATATCTATAAATTCACTGTCAGCATACTGGTGGTGACCAGATGACAGGCAATGTGGTGCGACCCAAAAAGCCATCACCAACTGGGAAAGAAACAGAGAAAGAAAACCAGAGATCGTGATGACTATTTAGAGAACATGATGATTTCAATAGGGATGCTTTATAGTCTACGAAGAAGATGTAAAGATTATTCAACGCGCTCAAAGACTGGTCCAGTGAAATAGGAAGAAACAAAGACGTTTTACCAGATGAGGTGTTAAGTCCACAGCTGATGAAGAGAAACATATTGTCAGTTACAAGAACTGATCCAGAAAAAACTCCTGAAAAGGACAATGATATAAATGTGTTGATATACTGGAAAACCAATATATTATTGTCTGCCATTAGTATATGGAAAACGAAATATTTTCAAAACCGTACTGGAAGCGGGAAAAGTGGTTGGAATATAATGTTCCATCAATATTCAATCCAGTAAGAGAGAGTTAGAAAATTGAATATATGGTTTTTTATTTTTTAAAATGGAACATACAAAGGATCTGAAGTTGGAAAAAAGGTTATTTTAGTGCTATTAAAGTATTAAACCCAACAAGTGATATGGTTTATGGTTTATAATATGCTAACTTATAAGAATATAAATTGTTTATAACAGATAGAATTGAGATTAGACATATGTTTAAAAGGGAAACATACAGAAAAATCCCAAGATACTTAAGCTGGTAATGGTTACTGATAAAACAAGTATGTAATTATATGTTTAATCCCAACTTATTTTGGAAAGAGGTTATTAGAATCCGGACAATTATACAGCCCAGATCCCATCCCACATAGGGAAGTCACTTTGCCAATCTTTATGATTCTGATGAAAACTCCAAACTCATTAGCAGCTGATCTTATGATAGAGGTTTCATCTCTTCCCCTTTGGCCTCCGGTTTCACATCAGAGAATAAAGGTCTTATCACCCAACTCAAACCAGCTCGTGCCCCAGGTGTCTGATTTTATTACTGGTGAAGTACTCAAAAATAATCTTGATTGGTGGGTTCCGGTCCCTCTAAATTATTTACGGCCATTGATGATCGGCTTCCATTCCAAAGACTGGGGCTTGGCCATCATAATCCCGATATATAAAAAGGTAATAGAACCGATCCCTCTAATTTTCGACCAATTAGTCTCTTGAGTTTGTGAGTAAGTTGTATACAAACACCTTTTAATAGGTTTTTAGACGGCTGAGTCTGAGGATATTCTGTTGGCTGAACAGGCAGGCTTTCGGCCGGACGATCCACTATTGACATGCAATGATATTGCAATATCTTGTTAAAAAATACCTCCATTATGGTCAACCACTATATGCGGCATTTATAGATTTTAAGTCCTCCTTGATTCAGTTAATAGATCTAGATTGGTGGGGGAAACTATTGTGCGCTAATAGACAAATGACTCCTCTTGCTTCTTATTAAGATCCCATGAGAATTCTAATATCAAGGTTAGATGCCGTCCCCAAGGACATGTTTCCAAGGCAATTCCTGTTAGACGGGTGTAAGGCAAGGATGTGTCCTGGCCCCCACTTTATTTAATTTTTACATTATTTCCCTTGTTTCTGCTTTGAATAATCTTTCTTTTCATCCTCCAAAAGTTGGCTAATAAGCATATCAACTCATTGCTTATTATTATTATTATTATTAACCTTTATTTGATGCGCTGTAAATTTACACGCCTGTAACATACATCTTTTAGTTAGACGAATTCCCTGCCCTCTGGCTTACAATGCTAAAAAGACAAGACACAGAAGGAGAAGGGGGTGGTGGAGGGAAGGTATGTGCTATGCGTACGATGTTGTTATCCTCTCGTTATCCCCCATTGGACTTAAAGAGCCCTAAACCTTGCTTTGTTTTGCAAAGAGGAGAAATTAATAATTAACTCCTCTAAGACTAAGAGTCTTTACTTTTGCGCAGCGCCCAAACTGAGACAATGGAACACTTGATAGACAACACATAGAGCAGGTTGACTTCAATATCGAGGGATTGTATTTCATGCCTCGGGTAGGAGAACAGCCCATTCAGAACTTGTCATCAGTAAATGCCCAAAGAACCATAACGGCTATTCTAAGATTTTGTCTTTCACTAAAGTCCTCAGTTTATTCTGGCCGCAATCAAACTGGTAATGCCAAGGTTCGCCTCAACTTCTATACGAGCCCAACTGGGACCATATAGTAACATCAATATAATTGAACGGGTGGCAAACAAGTTCCTTAGGAAATCTTTCAGGTCGCCCATTGTTGTTCTGAATGCTGTTCTTAGAAGGGAGGCTGGGACTATTAAAATGAGAATCTAGTCTGGTGGATCAAGTATACTTACCTATTGGCAAAAATTGCATAAAACTCTGGAGGTCTGACATTTAATTTTTCTGGATTTTTTAAATCCTCTTGGGAAATTTCTCTTCTCAAGAAATTAAATGAATTAGGTCTCAACAAAAAATGAAATTCTAAAGCTTGACACCAAAGAGCTAAATCGTTATTAAACAAAAATCCTAGAAGTAGAAAGATAACATGGACTTCGCTTCCCTCCCACAATATGCCATGTTCAGTGTTCAAGCTTTGGTCCCATCCCCAGCTCCATATCTGTTCCATGTTACCCCCCGAAGTTTAGAAGGGCTTTAACTCTGGCACGCTTCAATGTGTTGCCCATGCCATGTTGGAAGGTAGATTTAAAAAACACCTTTTGAACTTCGTTTTGCCCATGTGTTCTGGCGCTGTTGAAACCATGAGCATTTCTCTTTATTGTCAATCATAGAGACATTTGTCACCACTGATTACCCACTACTGAGTAAATTCCCAGGTTAAAACTGACCCTTCTATTTATGTCTCCACTGGATACATGATTCTACAGTATCCCATAAGGTGGCTAAATTTTGTTACATTGTTTGTAACTGTGCCCTCAACTGACAAATGGCCATTTATATTACCAGTGTAGAAGAGACTGTTTGGATACGGTACATGTATAGTCTACTATCATTTTATATTAAACCTGTTACTGTTATACTGATAAGCTGTTTGGTGGTTTGTTTTTTATACTGGTCAAAGACCGAATAATTTTTATTACATTACTAATTATAGTATATAACCTGATGTTTATGTGATGTTTAGGATAATATTGATAAATGGGTAAGTATAATTTATAACTGGGATTTCATTGACCAACATACATGTGGTTATATGTGTCAAGTGAATCTGTTAAAGGGGGAGAGGTGTGTGGGGCAGAGAACACCCGGCTGACCAATCAGAAGGCAGCTGAAGACCAGCCATAGGATGTGGGCTGGGACTTTTGAAAATCCCAAGCTGTTAGAGAAGAGAGACAGTTGGGATTTAACAGTTGAGGGAACGGTTGAGTCCAAGAGAGGCTGGGTTCCAGGAGTCCCTGAGGGAAGAGTCAGTTAGGGCTGGGGTCCTGAGAGTGAGGGTTCCAGGGATAGAGAAGGACAGTTAGTGCTGTAAGTCTGACTGGGAAAGGCTCCCTACCGGTTAATAATAATAAAATAATATGTTTTATTTATAAACCGCTATTCCAAATAGATCATAGCGGTGTACAAGAAATTATATAGCAGTACAAGAAAAATCTACAATTAAGATACACTGTATCTCAGGCCAGCCCCTGATGACGCTGGGCCGGCCTGCCTCTCTCCCCAACGGCCGAAAGATGAACAGTTTATGGAGGGAGGGCACTGTCTCAGGCCAGCCCCTGATGACGCTGGGCTGCCTGCTCTCTCCCTCAGGCCGAAAGATGACAGTTTAGGAGGGAGGGCCTGTTTCAGGCCAGCCCCAGATGACGCTGGGCCGGCCTGCTGCTCTCTTTCAACGGCCGAAAGATGACAGTTATGGAGGGAGGCACTCTGTCTTCAGCCAGCCCCTGATGACGCTGGCCCCTCTTCTCTCCCCAACGGCCGAAAGATGACAGATATGGAGGGAAGGCACTGTCTTCAGGCCAGCCCCTGATGACGCTGGGCCAGCCTGCTCTCTCCCTCAACGGCCGAAAGTGACAGTTATGGAGGGAGGCACTCTGTTTTCAGGCAGCCCCTGATACGCTGGCCGGCCTGCTCTCTCCCGTCAACGGTCGAAAGATGACAGTTATGGAGGAGGGCACTGTCTTCAGGCCCCCTGATGACTGGGCTGGCCCTGCTCTCTCTTTAAAACGGCCGAAAGATGACAGTTTAGGGAGGAGGGCACTCTGTCTTCAGCCCAGCCCTGATGACGCTGGGCCGGCCGCTCTCTCCCTCAACGGCCGAAGATGACAGTATGGAGGGAAGGCACTGTCTGTCAGGCCAGCCCCTGATGAGCTGGGCCGCCTTGCTCTCTCCCTCAACGGCCGAAAGATGACAGTTTATGAGGGAGGGCACTCTGTTTTCAGGCCAGCCCCTGATGACGCTGGGCCGGCCTGCTCTCTCCCCCCACGCCGA
This sequence comes from Sceloporus undulatus, assembly GCF_019175285.1. Taxonomy (NCBI): domain Eukaryota; kingdom Metazoa; phylum Chordata; class Lepidosauria; order Squamata; family Phrynosomatidae; genus Sceloporus; species Sceloporus undulatus. The sequence goes on from NC_056522.1 coordinate 231,584,457, forward strand.
AAGATGACAGTTATGAGGGAGGGCACTGTCTTCAGGCCAGCCCCTGATGACGCTGGGCCGGCCTGCTCTCCCTCAACGCGAAAGATGACAGTTTATGGAGGGAAGGCACTGTCTTCAGCCAGCCCCGATGACGCTGGGCCGGCCTGCTCTCTCCCTCAACGGCCGAAAGATGACAGTTATGGAGGGAGGAGACTGTCTTCAGGCCAGCCCCTGATGAAGCTGGGCGGCCTGCTCTCTCCCCAACGGCCGAAAGATGACAGTTTGGAGGGAGGGCACTCAGTCTTCAGCCAGCCCCTGATGACGCTGGGCCGGCCTGCTCTCTCCCTCAACGGCGAAGATGACAGTTTGGAGGAGGGCACTCAGTCTCAGGCCAGCCCTGATGACGCGGGGCCGCCTGCTCTCTCCCTCAACGGCCGAAAGATGACAGTTTATGGAGGGAGGAGCACTCAGTCTTCAGGCCAGCCCTCTATGACGCTGGGCCGGCCTGCTCTCTCCCTCAACGGCCGAGAAGAATGACAGTTTGGAGGAGGGCACTCGTCTTCAGCCAGCCCTATGATAGTGCCGGCTGCTCTCTCCCTCAACGGCCGAAAGATACAGTTTATGGAGGGAGGGCACTCAGTCTTCAGGCCAGCCCTGATGACGCTGGGCCGGCCTGCTCCTCCTCAACGGCCGAAAGATGACAGTTATGGAGGGAGGGCACTCATCTTTCAGGCCAGCCCCTGATGACGCTGGGCCGGCCTGCTCTCTCTCCCTCACAGGCCGAAGATGACAGTTATGGAGGGAGGGCACTCAGTCTCAGGCCAGCCCCTGATGACGCTGGGCCGGCCCTCTCTCCCTCAACGGCCGAAAGATGACAGTTATGGAGGGAGGGCAACTGTCTTCAGGCCAGCCCTGATGACGCTGGGCCGCTGCCTCTCCCCTCAACGGCCCGAAAGATGAAGTTATGGGTGAGGGCACTGTCTTCAGGCCAGCCCCTGATGACGCGGGGCCGCCTGCTCTCCCTCAACGACCGAAAGAATGACAGTTAATCTTCACAGGACTCTAGGAAAGGGGGTGGCGGAGTGGAATATCCTTAATCTTCCCTGTGTCACAACAGTGAGGTTACAAGTGAAGTCTGTTTATGGCTGTGGTGGCCTTAGGCCCTCGCTCATGTCGTCCTGGAAGAATTTCAGTAAGAAGACTGAGGGTTTCAGGGAGTTCTGAAGGACATCCATGCTAACTAATGTGTTATAGAACAGTGTTTCCCAGGCTGTCTGGTCTGAGTAAACAGCAATTGTTTATATTGTTTTATGGGAGTTTAACAGGAGTAGCAGATCTGGTCAAGGCACTACCACTCCAAATAGTATTGGTACAGAGAGATGGAGAGGGACCAAGCTCACCCTGAGGCTGGCAGGAATGTCAGGCATGGGTGCCTTTTGTTTCATGGCCCAGTCCTATTTTTCCCTTACTAGTCAGTCTAGGGAAAAGCACAAGCTAGTGATCCCAATGGGGAGAAAAGGCATTTCCAGTTAAACCCCCAGTGTTTTAACTTGTCCAAAATGTGGATTGTGGTGGATTATGTGATCAATCAGGATTAAACATGATCCAGTCTGCACCTATGTCAGCTTTGACCCTATCACTGATCACCTGGTTATAGCAATTAAGGTGATATAAAGGTGATTTAACTTGTAGCAATGAAGATTTACCACTCTGAAAGAGGAATGTTAATGTCTGACCACCAATGTTACTGGAACATCTGTGCACCTGTATAAAATAAGACTATTTCAATGGTTAGGCAAGGGAGACACTGGATTAACCATTATCTCGCAGACATTGGTGAGTCCATGCAGATGCATGGAAGCACTCTGTATTAACAGGGCCTGTTGTCAGAATTAAGTCTGATTTTATCCAAGGAAGAACTTGTCTGGAGACTTGGATACCAAATCCATGGAAGCTCACTTCCCATAAAATATAATGACACAGTAAAATGGAGTCCCTTATATAAAATAGTAAAATCAAGGTTTGATTTGGGGGGGGGGGGGAATATATATATTTCCTGGGATGGAGAGGAGGCTGTTTGTCTGTTTGTTTCTGATTAAGAATTTTTCTTAACCCCCTGTATTAGTGAGAACCATCTCATAGAAGAAACTATTTTTGTTAAGTTTCTTCCCTTCAACAGACATCTCCTCTATGAAAGAAGGGAAGGAGAGGGGAGCCAATTAATTAACATAAATATTCATGTACCTTTTCCTACAGAACCAGCTTGGTTGTAACATGGACTGGGATGTCTCCAGCTGTATGTTTAGCAATATTTGCTTGAAGCCTGTTTGCTAGCATCCTGTTATCGTGCTCCAATTCTGAAAATAATACAATTATTACAACTTTCAAATGAGGAAACATCCATCCTGGCCAAAGCAGGCAACTTTGCAATACCCACCACTGTTGAGGATAGATATTCCTGTTGATATCATTGCACAGGTTGAATCCGCCCTTCACCATCTCCCAGAGGAGGAAGCGGAAGAGATAAGAGGGGAAACAGCAAGGATTCTGCACAAGGCAAAACCACCTCCCAGCAACATAACCAAAAAAGAAAGAAAAGCCATCAAGGACCTCAGTTCAGATCCAGAAATCATCATTCTCCCAGCAGTCAAAGGCAATGCTACAGTAATCGTGGATACAGAACAATACAAACAGAACATCAAGGAACTCCTGGATCCTACAATATACAGAAAGCTGAAAGAAGACATAACCAGGGAAATCACCAGAAAAACAAACACCCTGATCACAAACTCCTCAATTTAGCCAACCACAAGACAAAGTTTGTGCAAAGCTGAGACTCTCCCACCAAGACTATATGGAGTTCCCAATAGCCACTGTATACTGACCAGAACTCTTGATGTTCATCAATGCCAATCTATAATCTCTGTCCATTAATTCACGTCTGTGTTGTTCTTCCCTGCGTTGCATCATCTCTCTCAAAGGAATGTTCTCATTTTGCAGTTCTTTCCATCTTCTTATCCAGAAAACGATTTTGGGATCCATTAGCTAGAACAGTGATGGCAAACCTTTTAGAAACTGAGTGCCCACACTGCAACTCAAAACCCACCATTGGACCCTGCTAAGAAGCCTGCAGTTGGGGGGTCTTGGGGGTCCTCCTCTTTCTCCCTTTCTTGGGGGTCAGTTTTCTTTCTGTAAGGCCAACCTGGGGCTGAGAGGGGCCAGAGGGAGAAGGCCATGGGGCAGAGAGGAAGGGATCTTGGGGGTCCCCCCTCTTTCTTTCCAACTGGCAAGGGGGTAAAACAAGGCTGCATTTTATCATCCTATCTGTTTAACTTGTTCACTCAACATAACTTACATAAAGCAGGATTACACTCAGAGGGAGGAGGTGTGAAAATTGTAGAAGGGAAATCAATAATTTAATATATGCAAATAACACCATTCTACTAGCAGAAAAGAGCAAAGACGTGGAAACTCAGGAAAGAAAGGGCAAAGGCACATTTACAGTTGAGCATTAAGGATTTTTTCACATGACTACAATTCCCATGATCCTTTGTTGTTGCACATATCTCGTTAGCTAAATGTTGGAGATCTAAAGTAATCCCTTCCATGGATGACTGGAAAACAAGGGTGTATGATTTCTGTATTATGGACAGTTTGACTATGTTCTTATCAGGGAAAACTATTCAAGAGTTTGAAAACAAATGGGAAAACATTTTCTGTCCTGCATGACTATAAATTTAATTCTAGGCTTTCTCCTTGCCAGATGAATTTTGATAAATCTAGTTTCCATGTCTTGAATGGGCGTTTATTGATCAAAATAGGAAGTGATTGAAATAGAAATAGCATTCTAGGTAAGATGCACATTTGGGTTGTAGCAATTCTACCTAGAAGAGAAAGTTGTTTTTTATCCCAGTTTTGTAAGTCACTCTTCATGCTTTTCCGTGTATTTTCATAATTGTTTCTATACAACTCTGTGTTTTTATCTGTAATCACAACTCCTAGATATTTAATTCTTTTTACTATCTGAAATTCCGTTTTGTTTTGGAGTGCGGTTATTTCTTTTGGTGTTAATTTTTTTGTTAAGATCCCACATTTATTTTTATTTATTCTAATGCTAGCTATATCTCCAAATTCTTCTATAATTTCTTCCAGTTTTTTAATGCTAGTTATTGTGTCATCTAGAAAAATTACAACATCATCAGCATAGGCTCTTAAGTAATAACGTTAATGATTGATTTCTGGCACTCTTAAAACTTTAATTTTTTTTATTCTTTTGATTACAATTTCCATTGACATTATGAAAAGGAGGGGAGATAGGGGACACCCTTGTCTGGTTCCTTACAATCCTGTGTTTTTTGTCTGTGTACCAATATCTGCGTAGTTTGTGTTTTATAAATATTCTGAATCCTTTTGGGAAATTTACCATTAATCCCACTTTCTTCTAGAATTATCATCATGTATTCCCAGTTGATGTTATCAAAGGCTTTTTCGAGATCTAAAAAGACTGCCTCTAATTTGCGTTCTTTATAGATGTCATAAAATGCCAGCACATTCAGCAATACTCAAATGTTGGTCTTTAAGTATCTTCCGGGGAGAAATCCCTCCTGCTCCTCACTTACCCAGGTCTTTAGGAAATCCTTCAGTCTTGTCGCCAGTATTGATGCATAGATTTTATAGTCCAGATTGAGAAGTGTCATTGCCTGGTAATTATTTATATCCTCGGGGTTTTTCCCTTCCTTTGGGATTAATGTAATTAAAGATTGTCTCCATTTTTCAGGAAGAGTTCCTTCATCTATTTCTTTTATTGTGTAGTGTAGCATAACTGCCAAATCCTCTTTAAATGTTTTATAGCATTTGGCTATGAAGCCATCCGGCTCTGGAGCTTTATTTTCTTTCAAATTCATAATGGCTGAGTCTACTTCTGCTAGAGTTATTGGAGAGTTTAGTGTTTCTAATTGTGTTTTTGATATTCTAGTCAACTGACATTCTTTGATTAATTCAATAGTTTTTGTTCTTTTTGCTTGCATTACTGTGTCGGGAGTGAATAGTTTATCATAGAACTCCTTGATTATATTTATTAGGCCTTTTTGCATTGTATATTCCTTCCCTTTCGCTACTAGTTTCAATGTTGTCCTTTCTCCTTTCTCTTTCCTTAGCTTATCTGCGAGCCATTTCCCTACCTTGTTAGCATTTTTAAATGGGTAGTGTTTCACATATTTCATTTTTTTATTACTTCTTGTGTGATATTATAATTTAGTTGTTTTTTGATTGCTTGGATTTCTCAGCTTAAATTTTTATCACTAGGGTGGGTTCTGAATTCGTATTCCTTATTTTTAAGTTTATTCAGGAGTTCCGCTTCTTTTTCTTTTTTTTGCCTTTCTCAACCTTGATTGTTGTTGGATTAGATGTCCCCTGATCACTGCTTTTCCAGCATCCCAAATTATATTCATAGGAGTCTCTTTATTTACATTATGTTCAAAGTATAATTTTATTTCTTGCTTTATCTTTTTATTACGTTTTCGTCTGCTAACAAATAATCCTGTAATCTCCAAGAGAACTCTCTTTTTTCTGAGTTAATTGTTAACATTATAGGACTCTGGTCAGAGGTAACCCTTGGTAGTATTTCAAATTTGGTCACTTGTCTACAGAGTGTTTTTGATATAAATGCCATATCTATCCTAGACCAGGAACTGAATCTCCCTGAGAAAAATGTAAAATCTTTAATGTTAGTGTGTTGTACTCACCAAATATCTATCAAACATAGGCTTGTTACAGACAGCCAAAATAAAGCTGCTTCGAGTCACAGTGGAGGTATGGTGTTTCAATGATGCATGCGTCCTAAGAGTTCAGAAGCCACACCAAAGCCATTCTCCAGTTCTTAGGGCTGGAGCGTGGCTTTGGTGTAACTTCTGGACTCTTAGGACGCATGCATCATTGAAACACCGTACTTCCACTGTGACTCAAAGCAGCTTTATTTTGGCTGTCTGTAACAGGCCATAGAGTTTCTATCATAGTGAAGGCTGATTTTAGCAGTTTCCCTGATTGTTTTTTGGCTTTTTCATGTGAGAGTCTATCGAATTGCAAATTAGCAACACCATTCCAGTCTCCTATGATCAAAGCATTCGCATAAGTATATTCTTTTATTTTTTAGTTAGTATTTCAAAAAAATTAGGTTTATTTTCCTGTGGCATGTATATAATAATTTTTTTCCCCTGAAGCCTGAATAACAAATCTTTATTCATTTTTGATACATTAATACTTGTACAAATGAAACAAATTTGTTACATTTCTATACAATAAACCATTTATGTAGCCAGTCTGATATTCTTGTCTTTATTACTTCCTGTCTTCCTGACTTTTTATGCTACTGTTTCTAAAAATAGCTGCAATCTTGTTAATAAGTATATGCAACCTCTAAAATCCTTGCATCTGAAATAAAATCCCTCTGAAGTTTACCAATACCTTATATAAAATAAATGAAAAAACAGAGAAGATCTAAATTACTTTCTCCCTGGATTGCATAAAAATACCGTATTCTCCATATGATCTACAAATCCAAAAAACCCTTGTGTTAATTAAAGTTATTTACTTTTCCTGGTTTCCTGTTTCCTTACTTCCTTTATATAGTTATATATATATATATATATATATATATATATATATATATATTAAATTTCTTTGTATAATTAACTAACTTTTTCCACCAGGTTATCTTCAAGACCCCATCTGTTTTTCAGAAACAACATTAACTGTCCCCATTCTTTTTCCAAGTTTTTTCCTCTTATACCCTCTAGCTTACACGACAGTAAATCCAGTTGCCTAATCTCATACAGTCTGTGCATAACCATTCTTCCAATTTGTATTTGACTCTCTTTCCAATGCTTAGCAATAATCAGTCTAGCCAGGTAATCATTACAACATAATTTTCCATATTCTTTTTTCTTCTTCCGGTTCAAAAAAAAAAAGTCATATTCAGTAGATAAATCTCTGGTCTTTTTTATATTTTACTCCAAGAACCTGTTGTATAATCTCATGCACGCCATTCCAAAATAGTCTCACCTTTTCACATTTCCACCACATGTGGATCAGTGTTCCCTTTTGATTTTTACAATTCCAACATTCATCATTTTTGAGTTTTAACATCTTTTCAGCCTAGCCGGTGTATAGTACCTCTGGTACTAATCTTTATCAAATTTCTTTCAAATCCAAGCAGCTGGTAAAGGCATTTGTTTTTTTCCATGAATTTACCCCACGCTTCCATGGGATTTCCTTCCCAAATCTCAGCCCAATCGATCATCCTACCCAATATGGAAAATTTAACTTAGACCATCTTCCCAAGTCCTTTTTATATTATTCCAAGTGATCTTATAATTTGTATCAAATAGGTTCATGTTATTATTTGAGATGTTTATTCCCAATATTTTACTTTACACTGTATCTCACATCCTGTTTTCCCCTTCAATAATTCTTTTTCCACACCCTTCATATTCTTGGTTATTATTATTGATTTCCCTTTATTATTTTAAATCCGGAAAGCTCCAAATAGTTTAGTTCTGCCATCAAGTTTCAATACTTCCGTTGGATTTCCAATTAGAACTAAATCATCTGCATAAGCTTAGACTTTAAGCCTTCCCTTTATTCTTATTCCTTTAATTTTTGATTCCCTCTTATATTATTAGTAAGTATTCTAAAATTATATAAACAATAATGGGGATAGGGACACCCCTGCCTAGTACCTCTTTTTATACTGAATTCCCTGTCCGTTCCCCATTAATTATCAACTGCCCCGTTTGGTTTTTAATATTTCTTCCACATTCTGACAAATTTACCCCATATCCATGCTTTAAACAAATCGATCATAAACTTCCAGCTAACGCTGTCAAATGCCTTTTCCGCACCACAAATAACAACGCCGCCTTTTTATCGTTATAGGTATTGTAGTAGTCTATAATATATTATATTTCTTATGTTATTTTTAATTTTCCTTCCTGGTAGAAAACCATTTTGATCTTTCTTAATTATTTCATCCAGGAACCTTTAAGTCTATTGCCATGATAGCTGCAAAGATTTATAATCATTTTCATTAATGAAATTGGTCGATAATTATTTAATAACGTCTCGTCCTTCCTTCCTTTGGAATTAAAGATACCATGTCCTCCCCCAGGAGTCAGGCTTTCCCTCCTCTGAGACCCGATGAATACCTCTTTCATTGGCGCCCGCAATTCTATTCAAAGATTTTATAATATTTCGCTGTTAAGCCATCCACTCCTGGGGCTTTTCGCATTTCTGAGTTTGGCTATAGTCCCTTAATCTCTTCTGCAGATATTTCTTCATTAAGTTTCCTTTTATGTTCCAAACTTAATTTTAATTCATTACGATTTAGCAATTTCATCATTGTTCTCCTTCAATTAGGTTCCTTTTTCCTCAAATAAATTTTGAAAATATGCCACAAACGAGTTTCTTATTTATTAACTTCCGTTATAATCTTCTCATTTGTTGAATTTTTGTTATGATCTTTTCCCTTTTTCTTTCCTTAGTCTGATGGCCATCCATACTAATTTTATTTGCATTCTCAAAAAATCCTGTTTTAATCTTTCAAGGTTCATAGCCACCTCTCGCATTAACCTTGCCTCTAATTGCCCCTTTAATAATATCTTATTTCATTTTCAGTTTTTTGCTTCTCTTACTTGTTGCTCTTGTTCCTTTCCCTAAGTTCCGATCTAATCCACTCTTCTCTTTTGTCTTTCTTCCCTTCTAATTTGCGCTGTTCTTTGTATAAATAAACCTCTTATATATGCTTTACTAGCATCCCATACTACCTTCAATTGGTTCCTTTTCCAGAGTTTCTTTAAAAAAAAGAGCTATTTCCTTTCAATCTTATTAACAAAATCCCATCCTCTAATATCTCCTCATTCATTCTCCATCCTTTATTCAAATTTCTATAAATATTTAACTCTAACTCGACATATTATGGTCGGAGAACACTCTGGCCATATTTCCATGTTCTTACCCTGTTTATATTGTTTAGAAAGCATTATTAAGTCTATTCTAGAATGGGACTTATGCCCTTCCGAATAGAAGGTATAATATTAAGAGCATTTTTTCTGTTTGTATTTCTAACTCTACTCAACTGCCAAATAAACCATTTGGATTGTTTAAAAATTTCTTTTGATTTCATATTCATTGTTACATAAGTAGTGACCCCATTCTTTTTACCTTGGCACAGGAGGCCATATAGTGTTCCCATTTTTTTTGTTTTCTAATAGTCGGAGGTCTGCTTCTAATTTGTGTTTCTTGTAAGCATACACATTAGCTTTTAGTTTATGCATGCAATGAAAACTTTGCTTCTTTTAAATTAGAATTAAGACCATTCACGTCCAAGAAATTATTTATTAGGCATTGTTGGTTAGTTTACTTTTATTTAACAGTTATCAGTTACGTCTTGTTCTTGGCTCTCCTTCCTCTCCTTTTTTTTTATGTTGTTGGACTTCGTGCTAAAAATAAATATAAATATATTATTATTTTTATACACCCTTCCATAGATCAGGGCGGTTCACAGCAATATCAATAAACAAAAGACATAAAACAAAACCCTCTCTCACTGACCCCTCCCCCTGGTAAAAAGCCACCACAGCGGCAAGACAGTCCTCCGCAGTTCTGGGGAGCTTCTTCCCAGGTGACATGGGGGGGGGCAGCGGCAGAATAAGTCCTTCCACCAGCTCTCAGGCAGTCCCCGATGTAGCTGGGTCTGCCCGATGGCTCCCTCCGAGGCCGAGATGACATTTTGAAGAGGGAGGGGCCTCTTCAGGCAGTCCTCGATGTTGCTGGGTCTGCCTGATGGCTCCCTCTGAGGCCGAGTGACAGTTGAAGAGGGGGGGCCCCTCTCCTTCAGGCAGTCCTCGATGTTGCTGGGTCTGCCTGATGGCTCCCTCTGAGGCCGAGATGACAGTTGAAGAGGGAGGGGCCTCTTCCTTCAGGCAGTCCCGATGTTGCTGGGTCTGCCTGATGGCTCCCTCTGAGGCCGAGATGACAGTTGAAGAGGGAGGGGCCTCTTCCTTCAGGCAGTCCTCGATGTTGCGTGGTCTGCCTGATGGCTCCCTCTGAGGCCGAGATGACAGTTGAAGAGGGAGGGGCCTTTCCTCAGGCAGTCCTCGATGTTGCTGGGTCTGCCGATGGCTCCCTCTGAGGCCGAGATGACAGTTGAAGAGGGAGGGGCCTCTTCCTTCAGGCAGTCCCCGATGTTGCTGGGTCTGCCTGATGGCTCCCCTCTGAGGCCGAGATGACAGTTGAAGAGGGAGGGCCTCTTCCTCAGGCAGTCCTGATGTTGCTGGGTCTGCCTGATGGCTCCCTCTGAGGCCGAGATGACAGTTGAAGAGGGAGGGGCCTCTTCCTTCAGGCAGTCCCCGATGTTGCTGGGTCTGCCTGATGGCTCCCTCTGAGGCCGAGATGACAGTTGAAGAGGGAGGGGCCTCTCTTCAGGCAGTCCGATGTTGCTGGGTCGCCTGATGGCTCCCTCTGAGGCCGAGATGACAGTTGAAGAGGGAGGGGCCTCTTCCTTCAGGCAGTCCCGATGTTGCTGGGTCTGCCTGATGGCTCCCTCTGAGGCCGAGATGACAGTTGAAGAGGGAGGGGCCTCTTCCTCAGGCAGTCCGATGTTGCTGGGTTGCCTGATGGCTCCCTCTGAGGCCGAGATGACAGTTGAAGAGGGAGGGGCCTCTTCCTTCAGGCAGTCCCGATGTTGCGGGTCTGCCTGATGGCCCCTCTGAGGCCGAGATGACAGTTGAAGAGGGAGGGGCCCTTCCTTCAGGCAGTCCTCGATGTTGCTGGGTCTGCCTGATGGCTCCCTCTTCTGTATCCTCTCCCTCAAGTCCTTCCCCTCTCTCTTCTCTTTTTTTGACCTCATCATCTTAGTTTTGTTTCGTGTAATCTTTTTCTGAATTTGATGTGTTTTTTACTTCCTCCTCTGATATTTACGTAAACTGGGATGTTTTCTTGGGGTTCCCCTTCTAGGGTTAGTTTGTTCTAATACTTCCTCCTTCTTTCCTTTATTTATTATCTATTCTCTCCTGATATCTCCTTTCTTTCTTTCTTTCTTTCTTTCTTTCCGGTTTTGTATTTTGTTTTGAATTTTCTTCCTCTAAGATTCCATCTCCCTCTATTTTGTATCTTCTAAGAAATTCTTTTGCTTATTTAGATTGTCAATTGTGAATTTTTTCCTATCTATTGTAAAGATTACCCCTTCCATTTTCCCCATCTGTATTGAATATTGTTTCTCTGATAAATTCTATTAGTTCAGAGTGGTCCTTCCTTTCCTTAATATTTGTTGTGGCAGATCTTTAATATAAGTAATTCTTGTTCCTGGTCTTCTACATAGATTTTTTTTTATCATTTATGTCTAGAATTAAGTCCTGCACTCTACTACGTATGAAATGGATATTGATATCTCTTGGAAGTGTGCCGCCGCTGCCGGGAGGGAGTTGGTGGCTCCAGGCAGTCTTTGGTCTTTGAAGGCTTGCCACTTGCACCCCGCCACTCCTGGACGCCGCTGCTTCCGGGAAGGAGTTTGTGGTCCCAGGCGGTCTTTGAAGGCTCGCCACTCACGCCCCGCGTCCTGTGCGCCGGCGCTGCCAGGAAGGAGTTGGTGGTCCCAGGTGGTCTTTGTTTGCTCGCCACTCGCGCCCCGCTTCTGCTGCGCGCCCCTGCTGCTGGGAGGGAGTTAGTTGTCCCAGGGGGTCTTTGACAGCTTGCCACACGCGCCCCGCCACTCCTGTGTGCCGCCGCTGCCAGGAGGGAGTTGGTGGCCCCAGGCAGTCTTTGTGGGCTCGCCACTCGCACCCCGCTTCTCCTGTGCACTCCTGCTACTGGGAGGGAGTTGGTGGTCCCAGGGGGTCTTTGACGGCTCACCACTCGCGCCCCGCCACTCCTGCGTGCCGCCACTGCCGGGAGAAAGTTGGTGGCCCCAGGCGGTCTTTGAAGGTTCTCCACTTGCGCCCCGCCACTCCTGGGCACCACCGCTACCGGGAAGGAGTTGGTGATCCCTCGCAGACTTGAAGGTTCGCCACTCGCGCCCCGCCACTTCTGCACGCTGCTGCTGCCGGGAAGGAGTTGATGGTCCCAGGCGGTCTTTGACGGCTTGCCACTCGCGCCCTGCCACTCCTGCGAGCCGCGATGCTGGGAGGGAGTCGGTGGTCCCAGGCGGTCTTTGTGGGCTCGGCACTCACCACCCACCACTCCTGGGTGTCGCAGCTGCCAGGAGGGAGTTGTTGGTTCCAGGAGGTCTTTGAAGGCTTGCCACTTGCGCCCCGCCATTCCTGGGCGCTGCCGCTGCTGGGAGGTAGTTTGTGGTCCTAGGCTGTCTTTGAGGGCTCGCCACTCGCGCCTCACGACTCCTGCGCGCTGCCGCCGCCGCAGCCTGGTGTTACTTTCTAATTTGTTATCCTTACCATTGGTTTTATAACTCTTTAGCTAAATCACCATTTTCAATCCTTTTATTAAGTTCCTCTCTTAAATTTAGTCTTAACAGCCACCAAAGTTAACACTATCCTGCAGAGTCCTGGAAGTGAAACTGTAGGGAGCCCTTTCCCACTCAGACTCTACCCCAACTTTCCTTCCTGGAACCCTCACTCTCAGGATCCCATGCACTAACTAACTATTCCCTCAGGACTTAACTGTTCCCTCAACTGCCAAATCCCAACTGTCTATCTTCTCTAAATGTTCAGAAGTCCCAGCACACATCCTATTGGCTGGTCTTCAGCTGCCTTCTGATTGGTTAGCCGCGTGTTCTGTGCACCACAGCGCAAACATCCTAATTTGCAATGAAGAAGCCGATGGGTATGTGCTCATGTGATGAATGCATTCACATTCGCACTGCTTTCTCTTTGGGATGGACGCTGTGTTGTCTTTGCGTGTGATGAGCTAGTGTGTAATTTTATGCATTTTTGAATTGGCCCCACTTTCTTCTTCTTTCGGGATGGTGATACATTCCTCCTGTGTGAAAAAGTCCCAAGAAAACAAAAACAATGACCACAGATGATTCATATAATTTTATAGCATACAATGAAAACATCAAGATAGTGAAATATTTTCTATACCTTGGCTCAGTCATTATTAAATTTGGGACTTCAATCAAGAAATCAGAAGAAGGCTAGGATTTGGAAGGGCAAGTATAAAGTATAAAGATATGTAACTGAATCCCAATGTCAATGCTGTTGTATTTCCACTTTCTATGTAAGGTTGTAAAAGCTGGACAGTGATGAAATCTGTTAGTAAGGGAAACAACTCATTTGAGACGTGGTGCAGAACTCTCCCTAAAAGCTGAGATGATTAAACTGAGACTTATCATGAGAAGACTGACTGATTGACTAGAAAAAAACAATTGTGCTTGGAAAGGTAGAAGACAGTAGGAAAACTGGAAGACAGCGTTACAGGTAGATAGACTCAATCAAGGAAGCTACAGCCCTGAGTCTACAAGACCTGAGCAAGGCTGTTGATAATAGAGTGATTTGAAGGTCTCTCTTCATAAGGTTGCTGTAAAGCAAAGCTGACTTGACAACACTTAAAAACAATGTGATCCTTGCAGCACATGAAAAGGTGGTTGGGCAAGGGAAGCAGGGGAAAAATTCGCCTTTTTATTATTTTTATTTATTTAGGTATTTATATCCCACCCTTCAGCCCTAATGGCTCTCAGGGCAGCTTACAATTGTTATTTTTAATTGGACAGTTCCCTGCCCTTAGGCTTACAATCTAAAAGACACGAAACAAAAGGAGAAGGGAATGGTGGAGGGAAAGGGGATGAGGTCCAGTGGTTCTTCTCTCCCTCTGAGGCCTGGACCAAGGCAGATGGATTGGAGGGAGGGCTCTTCCTCCCCCCTCTGCTCAGCAAGGACTGAACAGAAGTCTTACCCCCAATGCCATAGCAGAGGGTACAGCACAGTGTTGCACTGAGCCATCACAGCTGGCACTGTTGTTGGAGGCCACTCTCAGCAGGCAGCTTGGAGCAGGCCTAAGACCAAGTTTTTTGATGGTGAGAATCACACCACTGCAAGACTTGGTACAAGATGCGGCATGGTTCTTGCACCAGATATCAAGGGAAGTCTTGTGGGAGGACAAATCCCTCAAGAATTCATGAGTTGTTGCTTTGTCTCAGGAACTATTGCTTAGCTAACCTGTGTTAATGATTGTTCTAACAGCTCTGTCATAACAGGCATATATGGAAGGGAAGATGGGACACTGGGTACAAATTAAATTGGGGGGAAGGAAACCTTGGAGTGGTTAGACAAAAGACAGTGTGGGTGGAAAGCTGCAGTCCGGGCAGATGCAGGGGACTTCTCCAGTGGACCATTTGGACATGTCCCACGGATTGGCTGATATGGCAATCTCTGCCAGATGTATACCAGACCACTGCAGCTTGATGCTCTGCTTAATAATTTGTTGCTCCTGAAACCATGCAGCCCTGTGTACTTTCTGCCTTAATTAGATCATATTAATTATGAACCTAGCTGATTTATTGCATTTAAGTGGTGGCCATCCCATTTAACCACAACACAATTACAACACTCTTATTTCAGGCTGCTTGAGCCTGCAGGCAGCAACATACCTCTCAGAGACCAAGACGACACTTCAATATTCTGTTGTAAGTCCCGTTTATTTCTCTTACTTTCTGGGACAGTTTTGCTTTCTCTCCTTGGTTCTGGCAGAAAGACTTATATAAAATGAATTCCTTTTTCAAATGCACATCAAAACTTGTCAGTACTTTTAAGGGGAAAAAAGAGTTATTTAAGGCAGTTAGATAAAAGCCACTCAAGATATTAAAATTATACAGGAGCAAGAACAAAGAGGCTAAGGTGCCATTTGACTTTCATTTTGCTTGAGTTATGCAGGTCTATCTTTAATAAAATAATTACATAGCTACATCTGAAGACAGTACTTTGGTATCTGCTTTACAATCCTGCAGGAGAGAGGGAGCAGGGGAAATTAGGTATGGCCTCACCACCTTGTTTTAATCTGAATACCATTCCTCTTTCCATTTCACAATATCTTACCTGCAAAATTGCCAGCACTGCAGTGTGCAGTTTACAGTCTGCATCACTGAGCCACATTCTGAATTAGCTACAACAAATAGTAGCCATAGAGGTGAAACAGACTGCCCCTTTGCACTGCCATCTGGGCAGCTTCAGAGCATGGTGTTCTGATGCCACATGCTCTGAAACCACCTGGAAGCTGGCATCATGCTGCCCGGCTACCCACACGTGAGCCTACTTCCATGTACACTGGTAGTGCGATATTTACACGCTGCTGGAGTGCCTGAAAGCCGGCTTCTGTCTGCGGTGGGGCGGAAAAGCTGGCTTTTTGTCAGCACAAAAAGGAGCAGCTATTTGCCGCTTCTTTTTGAGCCAACAAAAAGGCGAATTGGGGCCGCAGCATATGGTTGCTGCAGTCCCAGTCTGGCTTTCTCAGGGGTGGCTTCATGACGCCCCTTTGGGGCACTCTGTTTTGCCCCATAATTACATCATTATGTGACGATACTGTGCATCACATAATATAGCATCAGCACTTAAAGAAAAATGTTGCATTCAAAATTCTGTGTTCCAAGTCCAGAGGTACTGCAACTGGCCAGTCATCAGAAATAGATTTACTGTGGGTTTCCTGATATGTGAACACTTTCAGGCCAGAAAACATCCATCAACCTAGAGTGGGAGATCTGGGGATTAGTCTTTTCTTTTCCCACAGTGTGATGGTACTAATTTGAAGACCAAGACTGAAATGTTTCCCTTTCCTAAAAATCTGCCTCTGTCAACAACTTTTGTTTTCTGTTATCATCACCTTCATTGCCACACATATTATCCCAATTATTCCATAAATGTAATTTTGTTCATTTTAATAGCAGTTTTACATGCTGGATGAAAATGCTGAAATCTCAAAACAATTTCTTAAATCTGTTGTTGAAGTAGAATGGGAACCTCCTCCCAAGCCACTTTAACTGTATTCCCACAGTAGTTGACATCATTCAATAGTTCTCCAAATCCTGTTTTATCCTTAAATGAGGTGATAAACCATTCAAGAATGAATTAAAATTACTATAGTCATTACTTATCTTCCTACATGTAACTCCATCTGTATACACATCAATCCTTTTTAAATTTCTACAGTCATAAAAGACGAGAAACTATCTGAGGCTGCATCTGTACTGCAGAAATAATCCAATTTCACACCGGTTTAACTGACATGGTTCAGTGCTATGGCATTCTGGGAATTTTAGGGTTCTTTGACAGAAAAGGCAAAATGTCTCAAAACTACAATTCCTAGAATTCCATAACATTGAGCTATAGCAGTTAAAGTGGTGTCAAACTGGATTATTTCTGCAGTGCGGCTATAGCCTTAGTTGCTTGCAAAGCACATTTTTTACTGGAATTATCATTTACACCCAGTTTCAGTCTTATGAATTGTCAAATGGACCTCAGCATAAAATGGACCTGGGCATACTGTACAGAGGCTTATATATAGTTGGCCCTCCCTATCCACTTATTCAACCATCCACAGCTTGAAAATATGTTTAAAATTCCAAAAAGCAAAGCTTGATTTTGCCATTTTATGTAAGGGATACCATTTTAGTATGCCAATGTGGATAATGGGACCACAGATTTTGGTATCCACAGGCGGTCCTGTGACTGACCAGATTAAATAGTGTTAAGGCTAGAGACCTTGTTATAAAGCGGGAAAGTCTATGGCCCTGCAGGAATGGCTGGTATTCCTGTCATCCCTATGAATATTAGTGTTGATGGGAATTGCAGTGCAGCTATACATGTAGAGCCTTTCCATATAAAGACTAGCCCTGAGTCCAAGCCTCAAGTAGGGGAGGTGTGTATGTATGTGTATGAGTGGGGAGGGGGCGAGATAACACTCTCAAGCAAAATTGGATCTCAGTGTGTAGGCTATTTTGGTAAAAATGGAGAGGTCTGGTCAGTGTATGTGCAATGCCTGAATGCAATGTCCTCTAAGTTTGCAATGGAGGGGACCTATGCAACTTCCATCACCTATTGTAGAAAACATCTCCTGAGCATTAGCAGAAAGATACTGAGTGTAGGGTCACTGGAGAAGAATATACAGTATCTCATTTAGTTGGGGAATACTGTGTGCAGGTGTCCTTGTTGAGTCTGTTATGCATGGGCTAGTTTTGGATTGGCAACTTTGAGGTTCCGGGTGCTTCTTAGCACCCTCTGAAAATAGGACCATGTTCCTTTAGACCTTTAAATAGAAGGATGCCCTGTTTATAAAAAAGAAACGTCACACTGCATTAATGCATTGATCAACTCATAATCATCGTGGATTTACCAAAAGGATTTCAAAATGGCCTCCAAGCTGTACATGGTTGAAAGGACTCTGAATGAGTGGAAATACTGTAATTAAATGGAGGAGGAATTTGGAAAGTTACTTTTTAGGAAGAAAAAAAATAGAATATCATGGTAAACCCCCCCCCCCCACACACACACAATAAGTGAGCAGAGGTATGAAGATGCTTGGGATCCATGTTTTCATCCTACCACTGGTTAGGTATGAATAGCTTTTGTATGTTTTTGTTCTTTGAAGTAATTTTCCAAACTCTGCAGAAGGTCTTATGAACTCTGAGAAGTTTAATTCCCTTCCTTCCATTATCCTTGTCTCAATAGAATATAAACTTGTTAGTTTTAAGCATATAGCTTATTTATTCTATTTATTCTATAATGTATTAAGAATATTGATTAGCTGTGTAAATAATAATAATAAATAACTCTTGTTTATAGCACATTTTATATCAGCTGTTTACAGAACATTGTATATCAGCATGTGCCTTCACTCAGATCTAAATTGTACTTTTAAGTTGAATTAAAAGTACTTAAGAAGGCAGTCTAGCATGTTTATTGCTACTTATACAAAGGAATATGTTTAAGTAACAGATATTTATATGAAAATCAATTTAACTGTATGTGATTACACAACTCTTTGAAGTGAAGTCATTTTGATAACATTGTTACTGTAGCCAGTGTGGTGTTGTGGTTTGAGCATTGGACTGCGACTTCAAAGACCAGGGATCAAATCCCAGCTCAGTCATAGAAACCCACTAGTTGACCTTGGGTAAGTCACTCTCTCTCAACCTCAGAGGAAGGCAAACCCACTCTGAACAAATCTTGCCCAAACAAAACAAACAAAAAACCAACCCTGTGATAGGGTTGCCTTACGGTTGCTGTAAATTGGAAACTACTAGAAGGAATGCAACAATAACAACTCCCATCTGATGAATTCTCTCTACTTTTGCAGCTTACAGTTTATACTCATGTATAAATTTAGAAATTTTATTCAAAACATTGTCCAAAAAAACAAAACAAAAACCCAACCTTGGGTTGACCTATCCATGGATTGGTATAAATACTGTATCTTAACTCATATCAAAAACAGGAACCATCTTTGTGTTGAGCAGCGAAAGGGGAGAGTCTGTCCCTTGAGAACCTAAAAGAAGCACCTCTACTTTACTCTTGGTGCTCCTTTGCCATTACTGCTGTTTTCCCGCCGTGACACCATTTCTGTCCTTTTTGAATGCCTGCCTGGGAAAACAGTGGTGGCAGCAACATTTGTGCCTCCCCTCAAAGAAGTGTCAAGAGAGTAGAGAGAGTTGGTAATTCTTTTAGGTTCTCCTATGATGGACTAAGCTCTTCCCTGGTGGCGCAGTGGTTAAATGCCTGTACTGCAGCCATTCACTCAAAACCACAAGGTTGCGAGTTCAAAACCAGCAAAAGGGCCCAAGCTCGACTCAGGCTTGCATCCTTCCGAGGTTGCTAAAATGAGTACCCAGACTGTTGGGGGCAAATTAGCTTACTTGCTAATTAGCTTACTTGCTGTTCACCGCTATGATCTTTGGAATAGCGGTATATAAATAAAACAAATTATAATAATTATTATTCCCTTTTGCCACTCTATTCAGAGAAGGGGATGGTTCCGTGTGTGTGTGTGTGTGTGTGTGTGTGTGTGTGTGTATTAATTCTGTACTTTAACTCTTTCCCGTTTTCATAGCCCCACCTGCACCTCTTTGCTTCCCTTACACATTGCATAGCCATCACTTACTGTAGTTCCCTCCTTATCCATCCAGCCTTTAGGGTGAACACAAACAGTTTGCTGGAATTTTATAAGTTCTTTGACGTTGTTTTCCTTTGCTTCTTCGTCTTTTACTTTTATCCACTGTGTAGTGGTCAGTTAGCTTCCCACCATTAAAAGTGTGTGTGATAGAGAGCTATTATGTGTACTAGACTGCATTAGAAATGGCACTTGCATAAACCTAATAAAAATACAACCTTAATGAAAGTACTGTTATGCTAATATAGCATCTCAGTAAGATTGGAGCTATTTTATTTTATTTTATTTTATTTTATTTTATTTTATTACTATCCCTCCTTTCTCCCAAAATGGGACACAAGCCAACTAATAAGATACAAACCCATTTTTTTCAGGATTTAAAATTGTTGGAAAGTCATGGAGAATACTAAATGTGGATCATTAAATAAGATTTTCTTTCATTTTTATTAGGATGAAGATGGCAAGTGTTCTTCAAGAAACACATGTAATGTCTTGTTCAGATTTGGAAATTGGTGAAGAACTATCTTACCTTCCAGAAAGGCTAAAAATGAGGCTGCTTCCTTTTCAGAAGAAAGGAATTGTGTTTGCATTGAAAAGAGGTGGCAGGTAAAATTGTTTTAAGCATAGGTTGTACTGAAATTGTCAGTTCTATTCTAAGGGGAATAAACTGATTTAGTGCTTGAAATTCAAAGGCTCTGAAACATTTTGCCAATATTAATTGTTACTCTTTAGGCCTGTTTTATTTTGTTTTATTTTTATTTATTAAAATGTTTATGTCACACCATATATCAAGAGTTCTCAAGGTGAATTGCAAATAATTTTAAGACAAGTTGAACAGCCTAAAATTAGTAAAATAATTTGCATTAAAAACATACTAAACTGTAAAATGAGCTGAAAACAGATTTTAAAAATTACAAGTGTTTAAAACGATACATAACAGTCTTTGGGTTGAATAAAGCTTGTGGGGAAATAATTAATGCTCTATTCATATGTGCCCTTTAAGTATTTCGATGAGGAAGCACTGATGTATATATCAAGGTGGGGGAGGGGAAAAAGGCAGAACTAAATTGGCACCACAAAAAATGTTCAGTTGATGTTACATGTAATTACATGACATGAAATTACACTACATAACCCACAACCAGTTTTATGCTGATGCTATACTTCCAGCACAACAGAGCGGTGAGCCTCCTCCACCAGCCCTTCTGCAGCCAGCAATGTAGCTCTGGAGGGTTCCCTGGCCCTCTGGAACAGTTTTTGGGGGTGCATGGGAGGGATGCAATGAGGAGGATGAAGCATTGTTTTCCAGGCATGCTGGTAGAAGCAGTTCTCTTATGGAAGTACACTGATAGATCCCGGCTTATATTTAGGATCAGGTATCGGTGTTGGGATTTGAGTTTTGGCCTATGACTCTGGAGGCCATGGAACCCCACTGTGGGACCTTGGGGGATAGATTCACCTTAGGCTCACCATAAGTCAGAAATGACTTGAAGGCAAATAACAACACCACACCACCAGCCAAGTAACTATACAATGAAATATTTATCCCAGTCATTCCCAAACTGTGCAGTCCTGTGCTCCAGGGTGCTGCAACAAGTTCACAAGGGTGCTGCCATGGTGTTTTATATTTTCTCTTCTTGGATGTAGCCAGTTCAGGAGACAAGCTTCATAATAGTGACTAGGGAACCTAACAGTCTTGTTCCTAGGGTCCATGCAGCAGTGTTGACACTGGGACTTTCTTATTTTAGGTAAAGGGAAGAGTGCCCAGGCCTTGTGCTCATGGGGAGTGAGAACAGTGATTGTGAAAAGGGGCAGCAGTTAAACTGGGGAAATTTAACTTTTATTTCAAAGGATTGGGGAAAGGGGAACAACTTCTTCTTCTTTTTTATTCTTAACATTTATTTAAAGAGCGCTGTAAAGTTTGCATAGTGCTTTACATAGTAGGGTCAAATAAAATAAGAAAAAGAATAAAAAACATTAAATGATTAAAACTTCTCTAAAAATACTAACTAGTATACAACTTCAGTATCAACCAAGGTGGCTTGGAAGTAGTGATGGTAAAGCTCATTTTTCTAGTCATCCTTCTCCTTCTTTTTCTCTTCCACGCTAGGCCATGTATTGTGGGGAGCAGGTGTAGAATTTCATTCCATAGTTCTTCATAGATAGACTTGGCTGGAGGAAGGAGAACAAGTAGGAGATGGATTTCCATTGCAAATGCGCAATACTTAACATGGATCAGGGCTAACAACAACATTTAATATCTGGGAAACTGTTATGGGGCAGGCTGGTGATGAGAATGGCGGGGGGGGGGGACTAGCATAGAATCATAGAGTTGGCAGAGACCACAAGGGCTATCCATTTACACACCATGTGCCATGGAGCCAGTGAAAGAGGCAGCTTTTTTCTGCCCTAAATAGGAGTGGATATTTTCTCCTATTTGGGGTGGGAGCTGGCTAGATTGGTGCTGTGCATCTGTTTGCCGCAGCCCCAAGCCAACCTTAAATGGAGTGGCTCCAAGCCACCCCATCAGGGCTGTTTGTTTCGTCCCTTAGAATCTGTTTTCCTTAGTTTGAATCCATTGCTCTCGGTCCTCCTCAATATGACAGTCCTTCAGATATTAAAACAGGGCTATCATATCATCTCTTAACCTTCTCTTTTACAGGCTAAACATACCTAACTCCCTAAATCTCTCATTGGGCTTATTCTTGTGCCCCACTGACATCAATAGATCCTCCAGGTTTCTGAGTCACTCCTGTCCTTCTCTTCCTTCTGGATACAAATGTCTTTCCTTCTACAAGGAGGATTGTGGAGGAGAAGAGGAGTGAAACAAGATTACAGGATTTATTGAGATCAATGGGATTTGTAAAGTTAAAATACTGAGAATAAAGCTAGCATTAACTCTCTTTCCCCCACCTGTTGTACACTAATCTGTCTGTGCAGAAGTGCACTAAAAACCATAATATCCAAGTGTTAGCTCCAATCTGTGTATGTCCAACATATCTCAAATCCATGTTAACTCTCCTCCTAATCCTTATCTCTTTCCCTAGTCTTTCTTTTTTATCACCCATCTTCCAGGTTAAGATTTGTTATTTCATGAGGTATTCTGTCCAGAGGGACACTTGCCACTCGAAATGGTAGTTTGGCCATTTGGTTTTCAGTGGATTTGCCATACTGTAAACACAGTAAAAAGTACCTTTTCACCAATTAACATAATTCATTTGGGTTTGCAGACCCACCTTGGACTTATTTTACAATAATAAAAGGATTAATTTGAAATTGAAAATGAGTCTGTCTCACTGACGTCTCAGCAGTCTGTCTCACTGCCAGACACTTTTAGTGCTTTTATCTATTTCTATGGTTTCCTGTGAATTGCTGTAATAGGTATTGTTATCAGTCTGGTACCTCTCATTGGAATCAGATTCAGCTTTAACATGCCATGTGCAAGTCATTCAAGGTTCTATTTTTGGTGAAAATACCTAATTCTTGCAGGACAAGCCATTTTGTTACTGATTTAGGACTACATAGTGTAATTAATGATATACAAATGAAATGGTTGCTTATAGATTTTAAAACATACTAAACTTTCCTTCTTTAAATAGCCGCAGTATGGAAGAGATGTTAATGCTAAAGTATTGGCTTGTGAGTAGGATGCAAATTATATGCTGGACTGTTATATAAAACTGATTCACATGTGTGGGTGAATATCCTAGAAAAATCTGGAACTCCACATTGAAGGAAAACAGCCCTCTTCCTCTCTACAGTATGTTCAGTTCAAATGTATGAGTCCTGTTAATTAAAGGGAAGAGGAACACCTTGGTGCTAAAACTATGATAGTTTTCCTTTGCTATCTATCTTTTGTGTTTATTTTGTTATCTATCTTTACATTGTGCTCAGTTGGAGTTAGTTACTTCCAGAAGAGGTGGGAAGCTAGGATATAAATGTTTTTAAAGAAATAAGGACATGTTAAAAATGGATATCAAAAGATGTTTTTAATTAGCTTACTTGCTAATTAGCTTACTTGCTGTTCACCGCTATGATCTTTGGAATAGCGGTATATAAATAAAACAAATTATTAAATTAATTAATTCCTGTTTACAGTTTGTGTACATTGTATTTCTCCATTTTTTGATACTAGTTTTACGTAAGCATCTGTAGAGGCTGGTTGACCCAGATTAGATACCAAAGCAACATAAAATCATGCCACCCTTCTCTCATTGTAGTTTGTTATTATGGTTTACTTCCAAACTACACTCAGACCTCCAGTTCAGCACACTATAATTGAGATAATGCCAGATTCCAGAAAATCCCTTTACACACATGCATGCCTTTAATGTAACAGAAGCTACTCCTGTGCACAACAACTGGTGCATGCCTGCCCTTTTTCTTTGTTGCAAATTGGTGTTTTTGAGCTCTGGGAAAACCTTTTGATCTGCAGATGTCCATTTGTACACTTTCCTTTGTAAATATGTCATTGAAGTATGGTTTAATGGTTAGCTTATTGGGATAAGGAGTTGGGACACCCAGGTCTGAATACTCACTGAGATGTATGATTCAGTGGTGACCTTAGTTTCAGCCTGGTTGG
This sequence comes from Sceloporus undulatus, assembly GCF_019175285.1. Taxonomy (NCBI): domain Eukaryota; kingdom Metazoa; phylum Chordata; class Lepidosauria; order Squamata; family Phrynosomatidae; genus Sceloporus; species Sceloporus undulatus. Next base: position 231,608,122 of record NC_056522.1, read on the forward strand.
TGTAAGAACAAAGGTGGGGAAAGGAGAGCTCCATGTATGTGACCTATATGGATGGGAGGGGGCAGGAGGAGTTATACCTAATAAATAATAAAAGTTTGTTTTAGCCATTGTATTGACAGGCTGTTGAGTTAACTGACAGTCCCTGACAGGTGAAACATTTAAGTAGAATTAGAGAGACAAAGGTAGTGACGTTACAGTTTTAAGTGTGTACATGTGTTATGGCCAGGTGACATTAAAATTAAATTAATATTTTTCAAAAGAAAATCACAGTGATGCTGCAGAGCCTATTTCTCTTTATCTATTTTTAAAGTATTCATTAGCAAAAGCAACAACACAGTTCCTAGACTTTGTCACTCCAAGGGACCTGTAGGCTGTTGTTAGGCAGTGTCATGGGGACTGGCATAATATCACTCTGTGAGGTTTGTGCTTGAGTGGGGATTTATATCCCTCATACTTTAGATGGTTTACAATGATTTAAAATAACTTATCATATGAAAGAACCAGAAAAGATCCTAAAGAGTAAAGATATACAACTGAGCACTAAAGTTAGAATCGTCCAAGCCATTGTATTTCCCACCACCATGTACAGATGCAAGAGCTGGGCAGTGAAAAAAGCAGGTAAGAAGAAAATCAATTCAGCTGAGAAGTGGTGCTGGAGAAGAGTGCTTAGGATACCGTGGACAGCCAAAAAGACAAACAAATGGGTCCTTGGACAGATCGAGCCTGCAATATCCTTAGACGTCAAGATGATCAAACTGAGACTGTCATACTTTGGCAGGGCTCATTAGAAAAGATAAACATGCTAGGAAAGGTAGGGGGAAATGGAGAGGCAGACCGCTTGCTAGATGGATGGACTCAATTAAGGAAGACATAGGCATGAAGTTACAGGATCTAAACAGGGCAGTGGAAGACAGGAGGTGTTTGAGACACAGGGTCGCCATGGGCTGAGGGCAACTCAAAGGCAGTTAACAGCAACAATATAATATTTTACTACTGAATGGGAAACAATTGCTTTCCCTGTCATTCCAGTAGAATTAAAAAAGGACAAGGATGCAATTATTACATGCATTGGGGGCAGAGTGCGATTCATGCAATGTTTATATTTGTTGGTGGAATCAACTTGGAAGAAGGAGGATGTTGCATTTAATCTTTTTTTTAAAAAAATCATTTAGTTTTAAAGTAAACGATTAGCTATGGTATTTTTTTGTGTGGCTTTATCTAAGGGAGCAGGAGTCTAGGACACTTGAGTATTATTCATACCCACTTACGCTTTTTTCCATGTGAGCTGAGTTTATAGAATGAAATTAAATGGATTGCCTCAACACTCAATTAGCATTCTTGGATGTAGTCCTCATAGATGTCAGGAGCAGATGGTATGTGAATGATTTAGTCTCATTTGGGTAACTACCAGTTAAAAGGAAATGACTAATTGAACTTCAAAGAACAAGATGTCCTGCTTGTAGCAGTCAAAATGTGTGACAGAATTCAGATTTGTGCCTCAAAATTTTTATCTGAAGATCTGTTTTCTTCTGCTTCAGCAGCACATAACCTTTCTGCAGGCGTAGACAGCTTGCTCTGGTTTCATCACTATAGGAAGCTATGAGGGGGAAAAAATCTTAGAACTAACAGAACATGAGTGTCAGATGTTGCACTTTATTACAAGGATAAGGGATATAATATTGAATTACTTTAATTTCACTATAATGAGTCTTGTTATGTGGTATGTATTATCCTTTCATTCTGCTCACAAAAACATGGAATAGTTAACTAGACATAACATAATCAAGTAAATGGTAATTAGATGTTACTGTATATAGTGCTAGGTAGTTTTCCTTTTAGATGTCACCTTCATATCATGAGACTTTTCCCTAAAGCTTTGAATGGACTGGGTGGGGGGATTTCTTATAGTCCTATCAGTGATCCCCAAACTTTTTTGGCCTACTGCCCTCTTTCCTCTTGGGTGACAACCCTAGTGCCCTCAATGTCTATTTCTTAATATTACATCTACTGTTTGTGCAGCAAACAACTGGACAGTGGTGTCTACCTCAGCCCCACCCAGCTTGCCACTGCCTCATCTTCCTCTTCCTCCTTTTGTTTGTGAATGCGGCAGTGGCTCAAGCCTGCTCCTCCCTCTCACCTGCACCCTCCTTATAGCAAAAGGATGGCTGGCTGCTCTGTTGCTCCCAGGGTGACCGAGTGCAAAGGGAGAAGCTTCTCCCCAGTGAGGAAGGACTCTCAATTCTTCTTCACCAGAGTATACAAGGGTGCAGCCAGCTTCCCACTCCCCCCCGCCCCCTGATGAGGAAGGACTCTGAGAGAGGCAAGCAAGGCAAAGGGCTCTTTTGAAGAATTGACCCTGTACACTCCACCCTTTCCTTCCCCAGAGATGTACCTTCCTCACACAGCTTCAAATTGTGTCCCCCCCACACACAAAATGGTTTCGTCTGCTGCCTCTTTTCTCAGCCTATTCAGTGAAAGAAAGCAGGAGCAGCACTGCAGCTCCAGCCCGCCAGCTAAATCCCAGCAAAACGTATGAAGCTTAAGCAAGGTCCCAAATGTGAAAGCTCCTTTTTGCTGCACCTTCTTTTCTGCTGCCATGTACTGTAACTCCTCATCTCCATGGTCATCACCATGGTCCTAAAGCTGCTGGTTTCCTTTGACATTCTTGCACACCAGTATTTTGACTGAAGTCCCCCACTCTTTTGCTGCCTTTTGCCTAACTGCTCCCCTGGGTCTTTCCACTGCCCACAGGGGGAAGTACTGCCCACTATGGGAATTCTGTCTCAGTTATGGCCTGAATCTGTCCAAGGGCTAGGTTTTCACGACAGCCTTGGGTTTTCAACTAATGAATATATTTTTTGTTCTTGTGATTAAAATGTTTCTCCTATATTTTGCTTTTCTGTTTTTAACATAACATTAGTTGTCAACTGCACTGAGCATTTTTTTTTACAGAAAGGGAGGTTATAATATTGTGTATGTCACTGTCATATAGCATAATTTTGATATTGTTGACAGGATTTATTTAAAATGTATTCCCTGTTTAGCAAGTGATGTATAAAATGGTACATCTAAATAGGCAAATGCTCACTACTGCTGGACTCACGAGACCATGTGCAAGAGTTGCTGCCTAAAGAGACTTGCATCTTTAGCAAGTTTCTGGTAGTCAGGAGATCTCATAATAATAATTATTAAAAGCTTTTCTCCTATACACAACTTATGGTAGCGGTTGTGATAGCGTTCATAATAGTAATGTAATATGTACCAGTTTTAAAAAAACACACAAGTTCAACATTTCAAGCATATATGCCCTCTGTCAAGGAAATTCGTTGAAAGATAGTGGCTTGGATCCAAAGAGCCTGACATGAGTGGAATTTAATTCCTTCCATTTCCTCAAATATAAAGCTTTGATTTTCACCTTTCTACCTCTCTTATAATGATTAAATCCATGACACTTGGCACAATTGATGTCCTACATAGCAGTAACTGGGAAACTCTAGCATTTTACCTGCAGGAATTGAAAAGTTGGAAATGATATGTATGTTTTAGACAAATGTTATTTCCAAACATCTGCTCCATTTGTTCTAGTTTTCTTGTGTCTTGAACAGAGGGTAAATCAAAGTACAGCGCTGCAGGTCCCATAAAGACAGTTTAAAAAAAAAAACCCCAATAACCAATCATCTACTAACAACATCTGGACTTTCCTGCAAAGATTGTGCTAATGGCAAACTATATTTCCATAGATACTTGAACTGTCAATCCTCAAATCATCTTCAAGAAAGTCAGTCTTGCCAGTGAATCATTGTGATTATAGGCAAAATTTATTTATTATTTTCTCCAAAAGTGACAAATGCTACAAACTAGATAAAAAAGGAGGCAGTCATGCTAGTTGGAGATTGCAGGAGTTGCAGTTCAAGGTACCTGCAGTTCAAGGTTGGGACTGTCAGCGCAACTGCTGGGGTCCAACAACCACTGTCAGAAACTCAAACGAGTCCTGGGTTTAAATCAGACCCTTGTAGCAGAGCTGGCAAATTTCCAGAAGCCGAAGCGTGGCTCCAAAGTCCAAGTTGGGATGACAGCAACTGGATGTCTTCCAGGAACTGCAGCAATGCAGGATCCTCCGGGGACACACAGCAAACCGATGCTATAGCTTCTACTGATAAACCACCAGAGAAACTAAGTCTCCCAAAGTGCTCTTTATTCACAGTGCTATTATACAAATACAGATCTTTAAAACTCCAAACCATACCAATCCAACTCTTTCTACAAACCCACAAGCTATCCCTTGCAACTCCTGGGTTTATATAGTCTCCAGACCATGTGGTCTCCCAAACCCAGTGAGTTCAGGTGTGTAACCATGTCATGTGTCTCCTGTGCAATCTAGACACATGGTTTCATCATCCATGGCTATGTGCACTTGGACACTGAAGTGTCCTTGAGACAATGAGCTTCAGCTGAGCTTGATCAACCTTGCCACTCTGCTGAATGCTCGTGGCCAAACACATACACATCAAGCATTTCCCTGTGTGCTGTGTTTTAACCCTTCAAATCCCTGACAGGGACAGGCTAATCTAGATGTAGAGAGTGCATCTCATGAGTCCCCAGCAGCTAACAAACTCATTTTTGTGTCCCCCAGTTTACCCTGAGTACAACCAAACCTAGGCTGAGATCGTACTGGCCCACTTGAATTTATAGTAGGGGATGGGAAAGATTTAAACCCAGATCTCCTGGATGTTTAACCATCTCTAGCCAGTACAACATACTCATTTTCCAGATACACATGAGATGACCAGTGTGTTCAGTGTGTCAAGTCCAGTGACTAATCACTACATTTAAAGACATGCGGTGGAAAATGGAATTGTGCTTTAAAAGGGAAGCAAGAACTTGGATATTCCCATTGGGATATTTTTATCCCCTTCCCACCTTTGAAAAAGTAATTCCATGCCCTATCAGAAAATCCTCTCTTCAGTTGAACAAGTTTGCTATGCACTGTGGGTGGATGTAAATAGTGCTATTCAATAAATACAAGTCTAACATTCCCTTGGACACTTAAAATTAGGCATATAAATATTTGTATCCTGGACAGTGATAACATTCAGTGCGAGTGTATATTATATATTCTGAATAATAATTCAATTAATATGGAATGCATGATTTATTTAATCACAGTTGTACATATCTTCTAACTTTCATATTTTGTCCTCTAGGTGCATGATAGCAGATGAGGTAAGTGGCTTTCTATCTGTGTCTTTCCCTCTGTTTCTTATATTTTCTTTTACCATTTCTTTTAGAAAGTTTATTCAAGTGTGCAACTCTCCCCCTGCCCTGGCAAACCCATATACTTCTCTGGGAGGTCCTGTAGAAGGTGTCTTTGCTGGTTAGGGCTTCTGGGAGTTGCAGGCTTTGATCTGAAAGTTCCTCTTGTAGATGCTGCTGTAGCTGCACTCATATTCAGAGCTTTGGCCCCTTAAGAAGATGTTGGGTTGACTCTTTAAAAAGCCATGATGTCTCCTGCCTTTGCCAGGGCCTCTATCTTCTCTGTAGAAGACTGACTTAATAATGCTGGTATATGCTGCCAGAGCCTGCATAGGGCTTTGCTTCAGATTGCATTCAGCTTTCGTGGATAATGCCACTACAGATTTCTCATAGGAGCCATAGAAATGGTGTCTCAGGAAAAGCAATAGATGTCCTCCAGATATGGGTTATTATTTTCCCAACAGTCTTCTATCCATTTTGTATTATGAATATTTTTCCTCTGGTGTAGTTGTCAGTTGAAACAGTGGGACTGATGGAGCTGCTCTCCTTTTTGCAATCAAGTACGACCTTAAGTCTGACATTCTTAAGAGACATGTAGCATTCATGTCTTCCCTCTCACTCTCACTTAATCACAATTGTGGATATGCCCCCAGTGGTGTACAGATTTCCTACCTGGAACTTACACTTGGTCCTAAAAGCCCTTACTAGCCCTTTTTTTTAGTCCTTCCTTCCTTTTTTTTTTTTGTCCCATCCCCTCTCATCTCTTTGAAAGGTTGGAGCATGCATTATCTTTCTTCAGGACTTTCAAAATCTGCATCAGACACACAAGATATGAGGCACAGGGTTATTAAACTCTTCATATCCTTTAACTCCTCCTCCTTAGGTAAGGATGTTTCCAGTTCTGTGTTAGTGCATACTGTGTGTCCAGGAAGGGTGAAATATTCTGCAACTGAATTTTGGGTATTGCTGTTTCTAATGTTAGATTTATGTCCATTAATCCTCTTGCACAGAGACTGTCCTGTTGTTCAATGTTGAATATAGAGGGGCATTGCTGGCATTAGGATGGCATATATCACATTGAAGGAAGAGCAATTAAATGTGCGTCTGATGTTGTGAGTGATGCTATTGGTCCCTGTGGTATTGCTCTCAGCGTAGATGAGGAGACCGAACTGGCATTTGGGTTTGTGGCTGGGTCTTGTCCCTGTGTTACAATCCATGTTATGTATCCTGTTGTAAGTGAATAGCTGTTTAAGATTTGGAGGCTATAGGCCAATAAAGGCCTGCCTCCCAGAGTTTGTGTGAGGGCTGTGTTATTCTCCACAATTGGTAGTATTTTGTTGATGATGTGAATAAGTAGTCTTAACTGGGAATGATTGGTGTCCACTAGGGATGTTGTCATTTTATGTTTTTGGTCTGTCTTGTAAATGGTTGTTCTGTGCTTGCTTAGGTGACTCTAAGGAGAACCTGCCATGGGATTTCCTTGGGAAGATTTGTCCAAAGGAGGTTTGCCATTGCCTTCCCCTGAGGCTGAGAGCATGTGACTTGCCCAAGGTCACACCTTGTTGATGGTTAATCTTGCCGTGTCAATTTATTTCTTCACCTTCTTAGGTGGGTATGGGTAGTTTGAGAAATGTCTGTTGTAAATCCAAGAGTTTTGAGAGTCTCTGTCTTGTGGGTTGGAACAGATGTGTATTGGAGGGTTTGGCTGTAAACAATAGATTTGTTAGTGTGTGCTAGGTGGAAACTGGAGCCATGTAACTTTGTGTAGGTTTTCAATAGAGTGTGATGCTTAGAAATCCATTGTGCAGTTGCACAGTGGTGTCAAGAAAGTGAATCTGTTGTTGGATTGTTTCACACTCATGTTGATGATAGGGTTAATGTTACTGGAATCCTGGTGGAACTCCTCAAGTGATTGCTTTCCATGTGACCAAAGCACAAAGATGTCATCAAGAAATCATAGGTAGGAGAGAGGTTTTGGGTTGCATGTGCTGAGCCATTGTCCTTTAATAATTATTTTTTAATGATAATTTTGTAGGATACAGAGAGGTTGATGCAGCAGGATCAACTTCACTTGGAATTAGCTTGTAAGTTTAAGAGAACTCCAAGGAAGGATGAGGGTACTCCAGATAAGGAAATAATATTGTCTTTTTACAACCATTTTTGGGCAGTTTAAGCCACTTTAGTATGTTAAAAACAGAGATATCCATTTTTTTTATTTAAAATCCAAGCAACCAGTGTTTGAAGTAAGTATAGGTTTTAGTGTTGATTGTCTGTAATAATTAAACCCACATAAGCCACCATTCTGCATTACGAAAAAACATGTTTCTATGGAGCTTCACGTGATTCTTTAGTATTTTTGTTTTGCTTCTTTTTCTAGTGACAGAGGAAGGCCTTTAAGAAGACAAATGAGATTGGAAGTATCAAGTAATTACCGGCCTATATAAGTCTCTGCTATTTTCATTTGTTTTTGTTTGTCTCTGAGGTACAAACACAAGGTTTAAAATAATACTCAGTTTTTAACCTTTTGGCCCCATACAGACAGGCCACAATAAAGCTGCTTAGGACCACTTTTGAGGTATGCTGTTTCAATGATGCATGCGTACTAAGAGTCCGGAAGCTGCTCCAAAGCTGCGCTCTAATCTTTAGGACTGGATCGTGGCTTTGGTGCAGCTTCTGAACTCTTAGTAAGCATGCATCATTTAAACAGCATACCTCCAAAGTGACCTGAAGCAGCTTTATTTTGGCCTGTCTGTATAGGGTCTTCGTTTCCAATAGATGGAGGCTTCCTGTGGTAGCTTTTGAGAGGTAGAAAAGTATAGAAAACGGGGGCATTTTTCCCAGAAATTTGTGAAAAGCAGTGGTCTATACCAGCTGAGAGAGCAAGTGTGGCATTTGAGTGTTGGTTTGAGTGTTGGACTATGACTCTGGAGAACAGGGTTCAATTCCCAGCTCAGCCATGAAACCCACTGAGTGACCTTGGGCAAGTCACATGCTCTTAACCTCAGGGGGAGGCAGTGGCAAACCTCTAAAACAAACATTGCCAAGAAAACCCCTTGATAGGTTCGCCTTAGGGTCTTTTCTAGGTTGTCCTTGAGGGAGACATCTTGAAAAGCAGTTGTGCTTCAGTTGCTTCCCAGGTGAGGCAAGGGCACAGTTCCTTGCTTGCTTCACCCAGAAAAGTTCCTTCTGCCCTTTGTCCATTAGACATCTTTCACTACCCTTTTTAGTCTGCTAGTCTTGTAGACCTTCATTTTTCCTTTTCCTTTGTGACCTTGGTGAAGGAGAACCCTTTCCTTTACATTTGTTCTTTACCACTTTTTCATGGCAGTGAACCAAGGAGTGGGGAAAAAAAACCCTGAAAAACAAACAAGAATACTATAGATGTCCTGGTGATGAGACTGTATGGCATGTGATCCAGATCCCCGGAGAGGCTCACAAAGCCAGACTCCTTCAAACTTATGTCAGTGTTAGAGTCTCAATACAGGGAGCAAGAGATGGAGCACACAGCTGCTTCAGTGGTCCACCAACTACTCACTAATAAAGCCAGGGACTTGACTGATTAGTCACTTTCCTTGTCTAACTTTTACCCAGTGAAATATAGTCATCCCTCCGTATCCACTATGGATTCAACCATCCACAGCTTGAAAATATTCAAAAAATATAAATTGGATTTTGCCATTTTATAAAAGGGACACCATTTTATTATGTCATTATTTTTAATGCAACTTGAGTATCCACGGATTTTGTTATCCATGGGCGATCCTGGAATCAAACCCCAGTGGCTACCAAAGTATATCAGTACAGTAGGCAGTATATCATCCTTTAAGTAAATAATGCTTTATCTGGGGAAGGAATTATTTTATTTATTTATTTATTTAGGTATTTATATCCCGCCCTTCAGCCCTAATGGCTTTCAGGGCGGCTTATAATTATTATTTTTAATCAGAAAATAATTTAATTTAATTTAAAAGAATTTAAGTGGCAATGGCTTCAAAAGTTTTCATTTAGCACTTCTATAACTGGAAGATGTGATTGCTTTTACATTATGTTACTTTGACAGATTACTCAGATGCTGTCAAATTTACTGCAGAGCTAGTAGTTAAATTTAATTTGAACCTGTGTAAACAATTTATATGGTTAGTGCATTTTTTCTTCCTTTCATTTAAAGAATTCTAAACTCTTTTCTTCCTCTTTTCTGATTTCATCTTAGATGGGCTTGGGGAAGACTATCCAAGCAATAGCAGTATCTTACTACTACAAGAATGAATGGCCTTTGTTAATAGTAGTGCCCTCATCACTGAGGTATCCTTGGGTCGATGAGATGGAGAAATGGATTCCAGATCTCTCTCCAGAAGATACAATCATCATTCAGAATAAAACCGACATTTGGTGAGTGGCATATTGGCAATGGCCTTACCCCAGGTATAGCTATGTAAGTGGGCACAAAATGATTTCATTTTGCTACTTTAAAAGCTTGCTTTAAATCATGGGTGGGCAACTGTAACAAATCAGGGAGGGGACAATTTTCTGCTCTTAGAATAGAGGGAAGCAAGATAGAATACCAAAACATCCAGAAATGGCTGAAAGCTTTGTGGGAATGGAAAAGTACCTTAAAGGTAAACTGCTGCTCCTGAAATCTTCCAGGAGAGGCAACCCGCTCTTTTGTGTGTCAAATAACTAACAGTTCAGGACATCTGAAAGGGTCAAGTATGGTACCTAAAATAAAAACAGCATTGGGAGGGGCACTTTATCTATCCCTGGTCTACATTCAGTTGTTAGTCACAACTAGGAGGGTCCTACTGAATCTGTGGAATATATAGTGACTTTCCATATTCCTGTTGATACAGAGGGCCTGCTATATTCAATTGAATATAGGTCTTTATGTCACAGTGTAAAAAGGAAAGGAATGTTAATATTTGTTTTCATTCCTTATTTCATTAATTCACAAGGACCTAATAATAATAATAATAATAATAATAATAATACTGTTCATTTATAGCCCGCTTTTCCAAAAAGAGATCAAAGCAGGTTACAATAAGGGTACAAAACATCATACAATTTAGAGCTAGGGTAGCAAATCTTCTGTAACTGAAAGAGAAATGGGGAGAGGAGGTGTTCCCACATAACCTTTGTGCACAGATATGTTCTTGTGTACCCATACTTCCTCCTCCTCTCAAAATCCATGATGAGAAGGTTTAAATCTCCCCTTCTTGAGTACTAACATCTCATGGGTACCCTCTTCCCCCTGCATTGGTTCTAGCTGATTGATGTTGGGAATAGCTTTTCTCATTCTCTGTCAGCTGAGTGGGAAGGAGGTGTGCAGTTTGAATGGGGGGGAATGCTTAGTGTACACAAACAAGTTGCTGTTTACTTAAATTGGTGGTGTTCACTTCATGTCGCCTACCATTCAGTTGCATGGGAGAGCACAATTATGATGTGGATGGTGGTGTATGGTAATGATTCTCTCATTTCCCCCTGCATTATTGAATTTGGTCTGTCACTCAAATGGCAAAAGTATAGCCATGGCACCTATGTGAGCCACATGGAAAGCCTCCACAGTCTCCATATGAGCCGTATGTGACCCAGATAGTCTAACTCTCATAAATTCAGAGGCTAAGAAATTGTATTTTCTGTTTAAAAATGTCTCCTACTGATAAGTCAATTCTTTAATTGGTTGATCTAGTCTGTTGATTGCTGTTTAACTGGGGCTGTTTGAAATGTTACACTTCAGAGACTTTGGCTTTATTATGCACTTAAATCATATTAATTTGAGTTATGACTAGTTGTCCCTTGAAGTTTGCTTTATTATTTGGTGACTAAATAATTTTCTTTTCCCATTTTTGTAGGAGGGTATCTACAAGCAAAGTGATTGTGTTGGGTTATGGGCTGCTTACTTCAGATGCACAGACTCTAATAGATACTCTATACAAGCAGAAGTTCAAAGTAGTAATAGTTGATGAATCCCACTACATGAAATCCAGAAATTCAGCCCGTAGCAAGATTTTGTTGCCTATTGTGCAGAATGCTGTTCGCGCCATTCTCCTCACTGGGACTCCTGCTTTAGGAAGACCTGAAGAGGTTCTGTAAATCACCTTTCACTTTCCAAATCACAGTTTGTTTGTCACACAAAACATACTGGCTTATTGAGACAAGCTTTGAGTGTTTTTGCTTCCTGTTCCCTTTTCTCACTCAGATTCCTTGTCTTGATCCCCAATTTTATACAGAAGCCTGAATTTCAACTAATATTGCTTGTGTCAATCATAGTTAACCTGCATTTTTTTTTTTTGGGGGGGGGGGAGCAACCACGGTTGCTTCAAACCAGGAAAAGAGCAAACAAGTGAGGCCATAGAAGTGCAGTGGGGAAAACCGACTCTGTTGCTGATTCTTGACTTGCCCTGTCTTCTGAATAGGGCATAAAATGAAGCAATATATAATATGGCCTTTGTAAAGTATAGTTCAGACAGATCTTTAGTTGCATATGGATTGAACAAGAATTTAGTGCACATCACATTTTTTGAAACTGTTGTGACAACATATTGTTTGCCCGTGAGGCAAAATTCCCCTCAATGAAAGGATTTAGAACAATAATGGATCATTACTGACAGGAATCGCTTTACACTATTTTGTTTTTGTTTTTTTAAAGGGTAAAAGGTAATAAGCCATACCCTTATTTTATTGAAGATGTGTTTGAAAAAAAATGTTCATTAGCCTAAACTATTAAAAACAATTGTTACATTGTGTGGGTGTAGCCTGGGTAAGGCATCTCAGTATCTTCGTCAGCAGTGCTGTAGACATTATTTGAGAAGTACCTTTGATGGTGACTGAAAAATATAATGCTCCTAGAAGGAAAATGCATGAGTTTAAGACTTTTGTTAGTACGTTTTATGGCTTCTTAATCAAGTATATTTGTGATTATTTTGCTTACAGCTTTTTATGCAACTTGAAGCACTCTGCCCAAGAAAATTTGGGACATGGACTGAATATGCAAAAAAATACTGTGATGCACGTGTCAGGTACTGTGATTTCCTTTCTTTTTCTCCACCTATTGATCAGAACTTGGAAATTTCATTTCTAAAAGTTACCCATTCCCTTTATTCTTTGTAGTGTTTGAGAATGATTGGCTGCCATTGCTCATTGCAATGTTAAAGAGATAACTCATAGTGTTGCGTGTTGCACTGCTCACTAATTTTTTTGTTTCTTACTGTTATCTTTTTGAGGGAGAAAAAGCAGAATTGATAAAAAAAATGATGTAAGCCTGTGTCAAAATACCACAACAAAAGCCCCTTAAAAGTCATATTTGAAAGGAAGTAAAAACTATTACTCATTAATCTAGTAAAGTAACTTCTTATCTTTTATGTTACTTTAGAATCATGACTTTATTGTGTTTGTTTTGCCTGAAAAAGTAACTAGTTGCATTCACAATGGTCCAAAGCACATTGCAGAAATAATCCAATTTAAGACTGCTTTAACTGCCCTGCTTCAGTACTAGGGGATTTTGGGAACTAGTTTTGTGAGACATTTTGCCTTCTCTCTCAAAGAGTTCTGGGGCCACAATAAACTAGAATTCCCAGGATTCCCTAGCACTAAGTCAGGGCTGTTTAAGCAGGCTCAAATTGGATTATTTCTGCAGTGTGTTTTGAATCAATGTTACTCTTAACATGTTTATTCTAAGCTGTGCTACTAATCAGGCATAACCTTGAAAGTAGCAATCAGTTCTGTTTGCTATAACTGGAAGTACAAGATTTCAGAGTCCTAACATTTGCTTTTATTTGTGGAGGAATTATGCTGTTGTAAGCCTAGGCCGCTCATGGTGAACTTTTCAGGGACTGAGTGGCCAAACTCAAAGGTGTTACCAGAGGCGGGACTTCCAGGGGCAGGACTTCCGCCTTCCAGGACATCCAGGGGCAGGACTTCCCTGGAGACAGCTAAAGGTCCGGAAGGGCAGGGGAGGTAAAAGGAGGAACGTCTCCTCTTCTTCAACTCTCCCGGGTCTTTAGCTCTTCTCTCACCCTCCCATCTTTCCATGTGCCCTCCAAAATGAGGGCACACGTGTACACTGAGCCCGTGCCATACGTGGGCTCCTTATGGGCGGCTTTCAGCATACGCTGAAGTTGCCTGAGAAATGGGTGTGCACCCTGCGTGCACGCATTGCTGTGCAGTGAGCACGAGCTCCATTATATCCAGTTGGGCTTGTGAATGGTGTGTGCGGCCACGCAGTGTGTACACAGCTGCACAGCAAGCATGAGCCCTATTATATCCAAGCTTTACGTCATATTTGCTTTACGTGAGGGGGGGGTCCAGAACAGATCCCGCATAAAGCAAGGGCCCACTGTAATAGTTTTGCTGCCATGGGCCTAGGCTACGAAGCCTTATTTCTGTAACTTAAAAGGAAGTAGTAAAATGGTGTCCTTATATAAAATGGCAAAAACTGAGGTTTGCTTTTTGTTTTTTGTTTTTTTGTTTTTTTATAATCTTTATTAAATTTTACATTTTAAAAGAAAAAACAAATCTATCCGACAACACAATGTTACAATTCATTAAATAAATAAAAAAGGTTTGCTTTTTGGATTGTTTAAAAAAATATTTTCAAGATATGAATGGTTGAATCCATGGATACAAAATCTGTGAATACAGAGGGCTGACTGTAGATAGTTCAGTAGCATCCTATTCTGGGTTGGGGTACAAAATGCTCACACCTGAGCTCATGTGTTTTGGGGGGGGGGTTGCACATGAAATCTTCCCCCATATTTCTTGTCCCTGCATAATTCTTGTCCTTGCTAGATTATTCTCCCTGCTATTACAGATTTATTGGACAATACTTTGTTCATGACAGGACTGAGATAGTGTATATGACATTACAACCAGGGGTAGGCAAAGTGTCCCAGGTATTATAGGACTCCTGATGTTCTTCACTGTTGGCTGTGGTGGCTAGGATTGATGGGAGCTGTAGGTCGAAAACATTTGGTGGGCCAGCCTTTATCCATTCCCTTTAAAAAGCACGATGTAGTAGCAGTGTTCAGTCCCCCCTACATTTTTGCGGACTTGAAGTTCGCATCCCTCACCCGTTCACGAGTGGCAAATGGAGGGGGAGAAAATGGGGGGTGCGTCCACAGGGGCGCACCACCATGCAAGCCAATAGGCTTGAATATAAGCAATTTCCCACTTTTCGCCGGGGGGGTGGGGGTGGGGTGGGTGGGATCCAGAATGGATCCACCATGAAAACCAAGTGGCAACTGTATTTACTTTAATACTGAATTCTCGTGTGTGTCTTGAATCTGTCTTGCTTTTGCTGGTCAAAGCAAACCTGGGACAGACAGGAAAAATCAATGCAATGCTTGTTTGCCACTTAAAGAGACAACTTTGATACCACTATTTTATATAGGAGCCATGGCTTAGGAGGAGTTATATTTTATTCTAAGGTACCTAAAACATTACTGAGAGATCACCAGTGCTTCATATGCAGAATCCATCGAGATACTCAGTTTAATGTTTGCCTTATTTTGTAGAGGTGTTGAATGCTGATCTAGTATTTGTTTGTGTGCCTCCCCCCTTTTTTTGTTAAATCAAATGTTAGCAGGTGTTGATTTAAATTTGTTGTCTTGTTTCAGATTTTTTGGTAAAAAGCGACAGTGGGACTGTAGAGGAGCTTCAAATTTAGATGAACTGCACCAGTTACTCAGTAATGTAATGATCAGGAGACTGAAGAATGATGTTTTAACCCAGTTACCACCTAAAATCAGACAGCGAATTCCTTTTGATCTTCCCAAAACTGCTGCTACGGTAAGCTTGCGTACTGGTTAACAACCTTTCTGCTTCTGGCAAGGAGCTACTCTAATAACAGTGATGTGATGATGGCTATAATTCATTTTCATGGGTATAGTGTCTGAAGAAAGTACACAGACAAGCATGCTCCAGAATCTCTCACTACACTAGCCTGCACAGGTTCAGGAGTTCTGTACATGACTACCTATTCATGAAGCTCTATTATTAAAAAAGAACTGATTCTCTGAAAAATACAATTCTGATTTAGCAGAAACCACTGTGTTTAACACTGATCCTGTTCTTTTCAGGGTGAGGGCAAATCTCTGTGTACTGAATGGTAAATTGCTTGTGTACCTTATTGTTTTCTTTTTAGAAAAATGGGGAGAGAGTCTGATTAGAAGTCTGGTTTGCATTTAGGTGTTCTAAGTACAACTTTTCATACTAGTAACTGCTCTCTGCCCGTTGGTTCAAATACTTCATATACATCTGTATGACTTACAGTTTCCCATCCATCATAGAACTGTAGAAAGATGACCAAGGGCTGTCTACACTTGCCAGAGTAGGAAAGCTACAGTTAAAGCATCCTTGACTGATGGTCATTTGTTTACAGACCTCCAACAAAGGAGAATTCACGTCCTAGCTGTACTGCTCAATAGCTCTTGCCATCAAGAAATGTTTCAGAATGTTAGTCTAAATCTTCTTTCTCATAATTTGAATCTATTGGTTCTGGCCCAACCTTCTCAAGTAGCAGAAAACAAGCTTCCTCTGTGTTTCACAGCAAAGCCCTTCAGATATTTGAAATCTTCTCTTCTCTTCTCTCTGACAGTTTGAATAGTTAATATTGCAGATCACTTTAGGAACTTGACTGTGTCTTTTAGATATGAGCCTTTAATCTCTTTCTAGGTGATTATTTGCACCTTATGGCAGCATTTGCCCCTTTTTCCTTTAAGTATTTGGTTGCATCCAGACTAGAACATGCCAGAATTCCACTCATGGTAGAGGAATGGGATGGGGTGACATGCCAGGTGCCATCTCCTCTGTGGGCCCAGTGCTTTCATCACTCGTTGTAAGACCTGGAAGCTAGTACTCGGGGCTGTAGGCAGAAGGCAAAATTGCCACAATGCCCTTTTCCTCTAGCAGGAAGTTTCCTCTGAATTGCTGTTCCTCTACAAATGTTGGGGGGAAAGCCTTTACTTCAAGGACACGCTAATGTGGATCATGCTTATTTAACACTTTTTGCTAAATGCGACATTCAGTTGTTCATAGAAACAAGGCATGTGTATCATTTCTTGCACTGAATGCCATATTTCTATTAGAGTAAATGCGTATCTTTCAAATTCTTAAAAGATGTGTATGTGTGTGTGTGTGTTGCCAGTTAAATTCCACTTCAGTAACATTTGTCCCTGTCAAAAAACCAATATAATTAATACTACATACTCAATGGAATTTTTGATGTTTTCTGTGGCCAAGAGTCCCATTGATAAATTTCAAAGGTTCCTCATGCTACAGAACAAGGAGAAAGCATGAACTTCTCACATGATGCTTACAAGCCTTTCCCATATTTAAAATAGTACTTTGTCTTATGTTGTTTTGTACCCAAGCTGTGTGCCTAAGTTTCCATCTTAGGATTACCTTAGGGTTACCATATAATGGGGTTTTCTTGGCTGGATTTGTGGAGAGGGGGCTTGACATTGCTCTCTTCTGAGGCTGGGAGAGTATAGGTTTCCCAGGGTCACCCAGTGGGTGAGTGGAGATTTGAACTTTTGTCTCCCAGAGCCCTAGCCCAAAACTCAAACCACTACACCACACTGACTCTCACTTTATCTAAATAGTTTAAAATAATGAATAAGCACATTAACCTACTATTTGATTACCATATATGCAGAAATAATCAACCATGACACTGTAAAAGTATATTACTGTTTTGGGGCTGCATCGTAATATTTTGAAGCACTTTTTTGTTATCTCTGACACTTAACAGAAAATAGTTTCAGATGTTGATTTACGATCAATATAAGATGAGTTCCTTTGTTATATTTTACTCCTTGCTTTCCTTAGGGCTGCTATACTCAGTAGGGACTGTCTTCCCTCTACAGTAACATTGTTCTAGGAAGAAGCTGACAAATTTATGAGCTATTGTTCTCTTTTCTACAGCAAAAGTAGAGGAAATATATTCAAAAGAAATGTAATTGTTTTGCCCTTTCACGATTTTTGACTCTAAATATTGTTTTATGCTCCCATGCAGGAATTTAATGCTAGCTTTGAAGAATGGGAGAAATTAATGAGGGCTTCACATTTAGATTCTACAGAAAGTGACTTTGTCCAGGTGATGGGCCTCATTACCCGGATGTTTAAACAGACTGCCATTGCCAAGGTAATTTTGAATTGTTTTGCAACTCTTAACCATTTCTTGTAAGAGTTGTACAACCTGTGCCTGTATTTACAGTCTAGAAGTATACAAAAATCTTTCTTTGTATTTTGTCTGAATTGTGGCTCCCAAATATAAAGTGTTTTTTCTATCCTTATATGTTGGCCAGACTCAGATAAAATGTTAAACTCTTGTGGCACTGAATATTGGGTTGGATCTATAGGTGCTCTTGCATGAATCAATACTTTCCATACATTGGAATGGAAGCTTATACTGGACCAAAGATGTTTGGTCCAGTATAAGCTTCTATTGGAAAGGGATATAGGATGGGAGATTATGTTTGCAGAATCTCCCAATAGTACCTCTCATGTTTTTGTGCAAGGTCACCCAAAAGATTTTCAGGAAGATGTGATGAATCTGTGAAAGTCATCTTTTTCACCCACTTTCATTCATGGAAACCTTCGCCGGATGGGAACATTTTCTACCCACAAAAGTCTAATCCTGTTTCTCTAGATTATTGATCCAAGAAACCACAACATTATTGTGGATGTTATCTAGCTTCAAGTCAACTCAGACATACTGTGATCCTATCACAGTGTTTTCTTTGCAACATTTATTCAGAGGTTTGCCAATGCTTTCCTCTTAGGCTGAGAAAGTATGACTTGCCCAAAGTTACTTAAGAGGTTTCCATGGCTAAGCAGGGATTTGAACCCCAGTCTCCCAGGGTCCTTAAACCACTGCACCATTCTGAATCAAAACAGCAGAATTATCTGGTTATAATAAGGCAAAAGTCTTGTTCCTTTGGAAGATGGCCTCAGGTTTTCAGGCAGAAGAGCCCCCATGTTAAACTGTCTGTAGAATAATAGCTGGTGCCAAGAAAGATATTTTAAGTCTGGATACTATACTTTGATGCTGGTTTTATTTTGATTACCATGTATCCTTTCTTTTCTGGACCTGTACTGGTAGAAGTATTCAGTGTTTCAGAAAACCACTAGGCTTTCTCAGGCATTTCTTTGTGCTCCTGTTACTCTCACCCTGGACAGGTTACTCCTGAAGGCTAGAATTCTTGGAAGAAGTGTGGGGTGTGCCTGATGGGGTGACAAGAAGGGATGGTGTATTGCTAGAAATAGTGTTCATCTTTGCACAAGCAGAAGTGTCTTTCTTCATGGACAAGACAATAACAAATCCACCCTTTTGTAGATGTGTGCATGTAGATCTATAAGATACACTTGTAACAGAATATGGTGCAATGGATTGCTTTTTATTAACTTGGTGTGCTTTAAATGATGTTTTATTGGAGAACATAAAAAGAAAATAACATTTTGTATCAGTGCTATTTTAATTTGCACCTCAGCACAAAATGTTTTTAACCTTTAACACTTCCTTTCTTATTATTCAAAGAAAACTTAGCATTCTTTGCATGTTTTAGGCAGGAGCAGTGAAGGATTATATCAAAATGCTGCTGGAAAATGACAACCTTAAGTTTCTAGTTTTTGCTCATCACTTAAGTATGCTCCAGGCATGTACAGAAGCAGTTATAGAAAGCAAGGTAAGTGTGCCTCATTTGGTCAGTATTGAAAGTGGTACAATTTATTAGCATAAAAAGGCATAAAGGAATCTTAGCACATTTGAGACTGAGAAGAATTTTTTGGCATAAGCTTTTGGGGATTCAGTCCATGCATCTTATGTGGTGAAGTGCACAAAAGCTTTTGCTACAAATTTTTTCTTTCATGCATGTCTCAAAGATTCCTTTATGTCTCTGGACATAGTGGATTCCTTTATGTCTCTTTTTATTTAGCTAAACAGCCTTTTAACACTTTTATTAATTACACACATGTATGTGTTCTTTTCAGTGATGACAAATACATTTGTTAAAGGTTTACTCACAAGTTGATGTCTGTAGCATCTTGGGCATTGTGTTAACATTATGATTTGCAACCTACTCATTATTGTGTGTTTACCTAATCATACAGTCCTATTCTTACTTTTTATAAACTATCATTTGTTTATACTCTCCAATCTGCATGTACATGAACCTGTGGTATAAAATTAAGTTATGTTTTAAATTGGAATTTTGTAATTGTGCTGGCCAAATGGCTGTAATAAAGTTTGTTGTTGTTGTTTGTTAATACTGCAAGCATAATAGCACATTTATTCTCTGATCCCACCTTTTCTGTGGAACTTTAGTCATACAATTCTGTTTCATACTCTCTTGCAGGGTTAGGAATCGTGCAGCCTTCAGATATTGGTGGATTGTATCTTCCACCTACTCTAGCCAGCGTAGCCAATGGTAGGAACACTGGGCATAGCAGGCTGACAATATCTGTATTGGTGCATGGCTGCACGATTTCCACTTTTCCTCTAGTGTAACAAAATGTAAGAAATTTAAATAATTCATCTTCTCCTGTTTATCCCTACCCCCATTTCTGTCTCTTTTCTATACTGAACTATAGATTCTTCTTTGTGGTCTTTGTGACTCACACTCATGGGATTCCTGCATCTGTGCAGCCTATCCATATTAAACTATAGTGTGTGAGCTACTCAGGGCAGCAAACTGTACTATCTCAAGTGCCATCCAGGTACAGCTGTGGCAGAGAAGGGAAGCAGGCCTACTATTATCCCTCCTGAGAATCCTATTTCTCAGCAAGCACTCATTGAGGTAGAAGAGAGACAGGAAGCAGGACCACTTTGTCTTCTCTGCTAAGAAGACAATGGAGTTTGGTTCCTTCTTTCTTTCAGCTGTTTTCATTTCAGTTGAGAAGAAAGAAACGAGAAGAAAAATTACTGTCTTGCAGCATTGCAGCTCAGTCTAAGAACCATGTAACATTAAGAAGTGGTGCATGAGTTTTCTTGTTTTTCTTTCCTTTCCCTGTTCCTCTTTTCTTTTGCATCATGTGGTCTGTTTGTTTTAGATTGTAAATGTGAGGAAAGGACTGTCTTTTTTTATTGATATGGATTTCACTCTAAAAAACACGGTAAAAGCTCTTTATATAATACAATTAAGTAAATGTACATTGATGAAATTTCAGCTTGTAATGTCTCTCTATTGGAAGAGGAGGCATAGTGAACCCAGAGCCTGGTTCCAGTTCTTTTGGAGGATGTAGGGGAAACTTTGAAATAGTCTCATAATACCCTGGCCCGTGATTATAAATTAGACCAGCAATTCCTGATCATTTAACTTTAACTTTCATGTAAACCCAAGGATTCCTACTCTTCAGTGCCAGGTTATTGTTTGTCTTACTACTTGTGTTATAGACTCGTTATATTCGAATAGATGGAAGTGTAGCTTCATCAGAAAGAATAAACCTTGTCAACCAATTCCAGAAGGATCCAGATACTAGAGTGGCCATACTGAGCATTCAGGCTGCAGGTCAGGTAAGAAAATATACAAGAACCTAAATTTCTTTTATGAAGAAGCTAATGATTGTGGCACTTGAGCAGTGTTCATTTGAGCTGCTGCCTTTAAAAAAAAACACTATTGTCGGTCACATAAAAAAAGTAAAAGAGTTTTATGAATTGTCTTGGTGTGGTCATTTCATGTGTAAGAAAATCCCAGATAAAGTTATCTGCAAGAGGTGAATTCACCATTTTGCCAAGCTGTAAGACAGTAGCATTCCTGGTATCAATATGGAGTGGGAAATCATGCTCGTATAGAAACCAGTGTAGATTGATGTGGCTTAAAAAATGTCAGTCATTTTCCTGGTGGAACTCAGGTAGAAACAGAAACTCATTTCGGTTTCTTGTGGGAATGTTGTAGTACAGTACTGTATGTTGTTTCAGTCCATGTAAACAGATCAAAATAGTACAGGTTGAGTCTCTCTTATCTAAAACGCTTGGGACTAGAAGCATTTTGGATTGTTTCAGATTTTGGAATATTTGCATATTCATAAGGAAATATTTTGGAGATAGGGGCTCAAGTTTAAATATGAAATTAATTTATGTTTCATGTACATCTTATACACAGCACCTGAAGGTAAATTTATGCAAAATATTTTTGATAATTTTGTGCATGAGACAAAGTTTGGGTACACTGAACCATCAAAAACCAAAGGTGTCACTATCTCTGGTCCAAAACACACTGCAGAAATAATCTAGTTTGAGGTCACTTTAACTGCCTGGTTCAGTCCTAGGGAATCCTGGGAATTGTAGCTTATTATGGCACCAGAGCTCTCTGACAGAGAAGTCACGAAACTATAGTTCACAGAATTCCCTAGCATTGAGCCAGGGCAGTTAAAACGGTCTCGAACTGGATTATTTTTGCAGTATGTTTTGGACCTGACACACATTTGGACAATTTTGGATTTTGGAGTATAAGATTTGGGATTTTGGAATTTCAGATAAGGGAGACTAACCTGTAGTCAAATGCCTTCAATGAATTCCTTCCAGGATACCCAGTGAATGAAATGGGAGCCTTTATGGGCTGAGAGGTGATATAAAAATAGGTTAAATAAATAAATAAAATCAATTTAAAATGCAGTACCAGAAAAATATTAGATATAGTGTGCTTACTAGTTGGTTACCAGTCCCCCTATGAGCCTCAGTTTCCTGAAAATATACTCTAGTTGATTACCAGGTCCTCCAAGACAGTATGAGAAATTGCACTGAGAGGCCAACAGAGTGGATGGTGAAATGACAAAAACTTTCCTTCCCAGTCTTCCCCCAGAATGAACCTCTGTTGATCATAGTCCTTTCCATGAACAGAATTAGCCCTTCATTTTGGACAGGGACAGCTCAGTATCCAAGTTATGTAACCTTATTCCATTTCCCCTAAGCTGCTTCTAACATTCTGATCTATATTTAGTGAAATGATGAAAAAGATGGAAATATCAGCAAAATTGTTGCTTTAATGTTTACTTTTTTGAACTACAACCGTCTCTGAGTTTTCATGACAGTTTGCTGTATACTTTTTGGAAAAAGGTGATCTATAAATACTAGTTTCTTCACTCTGTTTAGGGTTTAACTTTTACTGCTGCAACTCATGTTGTTTTCGCTGAACTGTATTGGGATCCTGGACACATAAAACAAGCAGAAGACAGAGCGCATCGGATTGGACAGTGCAGTTCTGTGAATATCCATTATCTAATTGCAAATGGAACAATGGATCCTCTTATGTGGGCAATGTTGAACCGCAAGGTATACCATTGCATTTAAAACTGTTTTTTTTTTTAGATAATGTGGATTAAAAATTGCTCCCAAAATCAATGGGGGATTGGGGTTTTGATTGCCTTTTGATCAATGGGCTGCACTTCTCCACCCTGAGCTAAAGCCCTCAGGTGTCTACAATAGTGCCTCCTTGAATTTTTGATGTTTTCTCTTTCCACAGTGCTGGTCCCTGAACCATTGGCTGTTAATCCCTAAAGAATTTCCTGAAAAGAAAAAAATCAGTTACAGTGGTACCTCGGGATACGAAATACCCAGGTTACGAAATTTTCGGGATACGAAAAAATCCCATAGGAAATCATTGTTCCGGGTTACGAATGTTTTTTCGGGATACGAAGAAAATTTTTGGTGCTTTTTTCGGCTTTTTCGCACGAAACGCGGCTTTTCCCCATTAGCGCCTATGGCAATTCGGCTTACGAAGGCTTTTCGGGTTACGAAAGCGGCCGCGGAACGAATTAATTTCGTAACCCGAGGCACCACTGTATAGCCAATGGGAAACAGTATGGTGCTTGTGCCAGTCCCTGGCACAATGGGAAAAAATAATTGCTAGTCCCCTACATGAGATAGCCAGAGAAGCACTGTTTTAGCTTGTAAGCCACAAACTATTTTTGTTTGTTGTTTTGTTATGCAACCAACCAGTGCAAGTTTGGTTTTGTTTTCTTTTTCTTACCGTTGTTATATTTGCACCTTCACAATATTGAGTATCTTGTGTATATGGTGATATCAGTGCAGTTGTTAACTCCTGATATGCACAAGATACTCAATACTGTGAAAGTGTCAAATATAATAATATATTGACCCAAACACTCTAAAGGAACTAGTTCCAACTTGATTTTGGAAACTAAGCAGGGTCAGCTATGGTTAGTGCTTGGATGGGAGACAACCCAGAAATACCAGGTATTGGAGACTATAGTTCATAGGAAAGCAAACATTCTTTGAATATTCCTTGCCTAAGAAAACCCTATGAAATTAATGTGGTCTCCCATTTATCAAGAGGTGATTTAAAGGCACATACGTATTCAAAACAGTCCTGGTCAAATCCATTTCCATTCCTAGGTTGTAACATGAAAAAATGTGGAAAACTCAAGAAGGGCCGGTGAAAATACATCTGGAAAGCACTGTAGCTTCCCTTTTATCTACAGTAGGATGAAAGTTTATTCTTTGCAGTCTGCACAGAAATGCAGCATTCAGCAGATGATGCACAAAATAAACTATTCCTCCTCTGCCTGCCTGGTTTGTAGAAGTCAAGGTTGTTGTTGTTGTTCTTTTTTTAACTGACAAGCCAAGTTAAAAAAAAATGCAGGCTATTACAAATGGATTGTTTACAAGGCTGGTTAAAATATTTCAGTTACATTTGGAAGGTAAACCAAAAGTTTCATTTTAATGTCTAACAAGTAATTTTAAAACAGGTTAACCTGAACTATTAAAAGAAATATAAGATTTGGAAATAACATAGATGTAAACCTGATTTTACAAACAAAGAAGAACCTATTATAAATCTTCTAAGATGTCCATATTAAGCTTCAGTGAAATTCGTCTTCTCACAATTTATTTATTTTAAATTATATCTTGTTTCTTGTGGCAGTTTAAAATGATAAGAATGGAAATAATAACTTCAGATAACCATCCTTTTTAAATATCTACTTTAGAAGAACCCATTTCATCAGTTTACTATCAGTATTCCAGACTTA
This sequence comes from Sceloporus undulatus, assembly GCF_019175285.1. Classification (NCBI taxonomy): domain Eukaryota; kingdom Metazoa; phylum Chordata; class Lepidosauria; order Squamata; family Phrynosomatidae; genus Sceloporus; species Sceloporus undulatus. The sequence continues at coordinate 231,632,356 of NC_056522.1, forward strand.
TGTCAGAGCTGTTCATGAGTGAACAGAAGGACTTCTAAAAATATTTATGTTCAGCAGCTTTTGAGAAAACAGAAGGTGACATCAGCTGCTACATCTTCCTTGTACAAGAGTACGTGTAGCCCCCAACTAGAACTCACCAGCAAGACTGCCTAAAATGATTTTTAATCATGGGGCTGTTGCATTGTTGGAGACATTTGGGGGATCACCAGGTTCCAGAAGATGTGTTTTGACAGTATCTTCACCTTTGGGAAGATTCCTTGCTTTCACCACCAAAAGCAGAATTGGTCTGACTTGTGAGAGGTGGGATCACCTTTGCAGACAAAATGGTGCACAATCTCCCAGGGATGATGGGAGTTGTAGCTCTTCACCTCTGGCTCGAACTCACCACCTTGTTATGCACCGCGCTGACCAGTTTTGGCCAGTGGTTAAAGCTTTGCTCTAAAGCAGCAGAGTTACAGAGAATAGGCTGAAGACCCTGACAAACTCTCCAAGCCTTCTCACTCTTGCTTCCATAGAAGTCTTCACCCTTCTTCAGGATCCTGCTGGTTCTTGTATCTTCACCCAAGACACCAGACAACTCAGTAGTCTTATATAAAAGATCTACTTTATTCTACTATATACAGCTCCAAAACTATCCAACACAACAATACTACCCACAAAATACATTGGGATTCATAGTCATTATTATAGTCAATGCAAGATACCACCCACTGTTGTCTGTTTCCACCCAGTAGGCGTGTACACCATTCTCATTGGTTCTCTTGGTTCATCCCATAATTAATGATTTCATCATCTCAGCCTTGACCACTTAACAATTCTCAGGTGTTCTCAATTATCCACTTTGCATTTCTGTCCTTGGCATTTAGGACTTGTTAATTGTATTACCATTTACACCTGTGTGGCCTCTAATTTGCTTCTGCTGAGTCACCCTGACTCTCACATACAAGTTTTATTTCATCTACTGTATATCCCATGTTGCTTTTTCCTTAACATTTCTCTCCAATGTTCTCTACTCAGCTAAACAGTAAACTGTGCAAAAGATTAACAGGTGGAGGAGTAAAAACCCCAACTAGTGTTGAAGTCATGGAATCTCTATTTAGTCACTATCTTAAGATGTAATGTGTGAGGAGGTTGTCGATACTCAAATCAGGCAATAGTTTTGTAATGAGAACCAGTGTGGTGTAGTGATATGTATGCTGGACTATGACTCTGGAGTCGTTGGTTTGACACCATAGAAACACTGAGTGACCCTGGGCAAATCACATTCTCTCAGCCTCAGAGGAAGGCAAAGGCAAATTTGAACAAATGTCGTCCTTCAATCAAATCTTGTCCTTTGAACAAATCACAGTTCATACATCACAGTTCTGTGATACTTTCTTCTTGTACAAAAGGCTGTTACATAGTGCTGCTGAGATGAAGACACAAACAATTGTTCATCTCCTATTTTGGGGAATAGAAATCCCAGCTATTACCCAGATCTGATTCTGTTCCTAGATAGAGTACATTATTTATTGATGCTCTGATTTATTTATATGGCATCATCAGCATATGTTGTTCTGTAGAGAAATGAAAGGGGGAGAAAACCCACATTGCTGCCAGTGGTGTACAGTCTGTTCCTTAGTATGTGTGTATATATTTATTTTATTTAAGGCATTTCTCTGCCACCTCTCAGGAGCCCAGATAAAAATATTTAAAAACAGACTAATACAACTCCAGAGAAGCAACATGGAATAGTGGTTTGAGTGTTGGGTTAGGACAGTGGGAGGCCAGGTTTCAAATCCCAGATCAGGCATGGAAACACACTGGGTGACCTTGGACAAGTGACATTCTCTCAGACAGCGGAAGATAATGGCAACCTCCCACCCCAAACAAATTCTGCCCAAAAGACCCAATGATGGGTTTGCCCTAGGGTCACCACAAGTTAGTAATGGTGAAAGCACAGAACAACAACAAACAATTCCTTTAAAATAGTTGTAAAGTGATGGTTAATTAAAACAGGCAGAGCATCCACCCCTAGTTTTTAAGGACCAGCAGGCACGTGAAGCAGAGCAGTCTTAGCTGCCCAAAAGAGATTGAGCCAGCCTGACCTCCCTTGGGAAGGAATTTCATAATTAGGGTGGTGCTACAGAGTAAGTCCTGTGTATGCACTAACCTAACCTTGCAGAGTGATGGCACATGCAACAGGGTCTCCATGCCTGGTGGAAAACAGATGTGGAGAGTTTTGTATTAACAAAGCTGTAGATAATTCTAACAGCATATGAGCCAGCGTTCCAAAAATTGAAATCTTTTTTCATTCTCCCACATACAGGCTAAAGTTACAGGCACCACATTGAACGGCAAGAAGGAAAAACTGCAAGCACAAGAAGGTGACAGAGAGAAATGGAATTTCCTGAATTTTGCTGAAGCCTGGACTCCAAATGAAAGTCTAAATGGAACAAAGAATGAGGTCTTATTTACCCATGTAAGTGTGTACAGATAAAGATATCATGATGTTTTTCTGGGGCTAAAGCTACATTTATTGTGTATTTACACTGATGTTTCTTGTATTGGTGTGAGTTACACTGCATGAATGTCTGTGTTATCTGCTGGTTTATAAATGTAATTACACACAGTTGATTAAATCCTGCTTCATTTCATCACTTGAATTTTAAAAATCTAAAAAAAGAAGTTAAGGTGTTTTTTTTTAAGGGTCATAACTATGTTTTGACTTTAAACGAGCCTTATTGGGAAATCTGTTCTGCTGGAATTATCTGTGTTCACTGGTGACTAGTTTGAAGGGAATTTTAGTGTGTTTTTCTCACACTGGTTGAAAACCCATGTCTCCATGGGTATTAGTAGTCTGAAAATGAGCAAAGTTGATCTGGTAAGTCAAGAAGATGAAATGAGGTGCTGAAGTTTAAAACTAATCTAGCAAAACTGGTTAAGATATGCTTGCTGCAAGATTAAGTTTGGCATCTTGTTCAATATTTATGAAATCAGAATACAGCCTTGGGATCTCATAACTTGGGATTCATGCTTCCGATTGTTAGTGACCAAATACGATACCCAAAACCTATCTCTTAAACCAGGAGGTATCCCAGCTGAAGGGTTTCTGAAGCACTGCAAATCAGTACTCTAGGAAATGATGATTGTAGCACTCTCTCATTCATGGGGAATAAGGAATCTTTCCAGCTGTCCATCTCAATGTTTTCCATGGTTGGGAGAGTGTTATAGTCATCATTGCCCAGCACTATGTTCTGCTGCCCCTTGGAAACTTCGGCTCAAATGCTGCCTGGCTTAACTGGTAAGTTTTTTGATGGAATGGCATCAGCAGAAATAGGTATGACGATGGAGCTCCTTTGCCAATGCAAGATTTCAGCCACTCTCCCTACCACCCTGTACATGCTTAGTCAGGAGTAAGTCTCAGCGATCTTTTTTAGACCTTTTTGTCTGCCTTCAAGTTGATTCTGACTTGTAGCGATCCTAAGGCAAACCTATCATGGGATTTTCTTGGCAGGATTTGTACAGAGGGGGTTTGCCTTTCCCTTCCTCTGATGCTGAAAGAGTGTGACTTGCCCAAGGTCACCTAGTATGTTTCCATGGCTGAGCCATTTGATCCCTGGTCTCCTGAGTTCAGACTGCTACACCATGCTTAGACCTAGTTTCCTGGAAATGTGGGAAGTTGCAGTGTAGAAGTAGCAGCTTCTGTTTACTCCTCTGTTGTTCTCCAGTCATCCTTCCTTCTCTCTAGCAATACCCTTCTATTCTCATTTTTACACAGAGCCCTGCACATTTCACTGACATGCACACACAGAGAGTCCACTCTCCTCCAATCAGATGTAGACACACTGTAGACATACTTCTCCAGCTAATTTTGCAGCAGACACATACACTGTCAGAAAAATTCAAACACACACACAGCCAGAAACAGACACATGCAATGCCACTCTAAATACATCTTTTCTGAGCTCTTCATTTCTCTCTTGAGCCAAGGGCAACACAGCTCCCAAGACTACTCAGTCTCCGTATAATTCAATTTTTATCCTCACCCTATTCTCCTGCCTCCAAGCTTCTGTCTGTTGCAACTTCAAGATTAGTTGTTCCTGATGGTGTATCAGGAGCCCTCTGCTGGCAGGAAACAGAAAGATGACAGGACAGGAGAGACAGCCTGTTGTTTCAGTGCTGAACTGCTCCAGTTGTTTTGCTGTTAAATCTTGAGCTTTGAACATCTAAATTTTCTGCATTTCTAGATTGTTCATGCTTCCGTTTTTTTAAAAAAAAATGACCAGAATTGGTTTGGTAAATCTCTACTAATAAGTGTTACATATTTTTTAGATATAGAAGTGTTAGTCTATAGAATCAGAGATAGAGGTGTTATAGATATAGAGGTGTTAGTCTACAGAATCAGTACATAGAGAGATCTTGTAGCACCTTTGAGTGGAAGAACTGAAAGAAAGAAATTGGCAGCATGAGCTCTTATAGAATTCAGTCTACTTCTTCAAATGCATTTAGTGGAGTGGAAGCCAGAGACAGTCATATATATGCCATTGGTATGTGAGGATGTCAATACAAATTACAAATCCTTTGTGTATGGAAATGATGTTGCAGGTCCAGTTTTAACGATGGTAGTTAGTGCACAAAGGCATAGGAAACTGGTCTTTGTGCATGGAGATGAACTGGCAAATCCAGTTTTGCAATGGGACTAGCCTGTGGTGAGGAGAATAGATGAATGTAGGGCAACCCCATGAGATTGGGGGTCAGACACTATGATCACAAAAATGTGTACATTGCCTTTCGTTCTGGTATTTCATGTATTCATTTCAAACTCTATAAACTATTCACAAATGATCAGTTCAGTTGTTACAAAAATGTGTAGATTGTCTGTCATTCTTATATTTCATGTATTCATTTCAAGCTCTATAAACTATTTTACATCAAATACTTAATGGAGACTACTAGGGCTCTACATCATTAACAGGTTCTCCAGTGAAACCAATACTCCTTCCCAATCTAAAGGCCCATTATATTTGTAAACAGGAGGCTAAATCCAATGTTAGTCCCAGTTATAGTAGATCCATTACAGTGAATGGTATTGTTAGTTACCAGTTATGTAACTCCAATTTATTTCAGTGGGCCTACTCTAGTTGGGACTAAAATTGAATTTCACCCAACAATGGGCTGAAAGAGACCGGTAACTTCAGCTGGCTTCAAGCCGGCTTGAGGGCATGGCATTTACATGCACCACACCCTCAAGTCACCCAGAAGTCATGATATAGTCATGATGGCAATTACACACTGAGTGGCTTCAGGGTGACACACATGCATGAAGTATTTGACGTAAAATAGTTTATAGAATTTGAAAGGAATACATGAAATATAAGAACGACAGGCAATGTACACATTTTTGTGAAAACTGTACTGATCATTTGCCAGCTTATACTGGTCAGAAATAATAGACTTAATAATAGTCCCCTCACATTTTTTTAATATGTCAGTTGTCTATTACAACTCATTTTCATTACTGAAAAAAGACTGGCTATGTCTAAAAGGCTGAAATTGAAAATATAAAAATAAATAAATGGAACAGAACAAATATAATAAAGATTTCTCCCTGTATGTTTTTATTGATTTTTGACATATAATACATTAATCACATGACATATAATATCTTCACAGTCACCCATGTGTGTTAATGCATATTAGTTTGTCTTCTTTCCTAGTTTGAAAAGGAAAAGCAGCATGATATCCGTACTTTCCTGTCACCAAAGCCAAATCCAGAGCGAAAGCGGAAAAAGGGTTCTTGTGACAACTCTCCTCAAGAGGAAAAGAGCATAGAGAGTGGCAATTCTTTGGACTCTGAGGAACTAAATGAATTGGATATACCTTGTAAGGAAGCAAAGAGACCAAGAGCTTTAGAACCATCTACACCAAAGAGTTCTTCTAGGGAAGGAAGGAAATTGCTTTCTCAAGAATCTGACTACTCATTTAAAAAACAAATTACTGAAGAGAACTTTGGTACTCCTTTATCTCATTCAAGGAAAGATTCTGTTCCTGAAGCAATCTGGCATTGCAGTCTGTGCACTTACAGTAATAATTCACTGCTACCTTATTGTGAAATGTGTGAATCTCCACGGCGAAGGAACAGTAAGTAAACTACTGTGCTTCAGTCAAGATTTTTCTCATTTGTGATAAAAGTGCAGCCATTTTTTAAAAATGACATAACAAAACACTTTAAAATATGAGGTATTTGAAGCAAAATGTGGTAGATACCTTCTAGATGTGTGTGTGTTTGTGTGTGTACATGTGCCATCAAGTCTCCTGTCAACTTATGCTGGCTTCATGAATTTCAGAGGGTTCTCTTAGGTAAGAAATGATCAGGAGTGGTTTTGCCAGTTCTACTTCTGAAATATAGCCTACAGCACCTGGTATTCATTTGCAGTCTCCCATCTGAGTACTTGATACATATCTTAAAATCTAGACTTTAATAAAAAAAACTACAGAACTTGAAAACAATTTTCAGACCTTAAAAAAGAGAATGAAAGCATACTGTCAAGGAATATTAATTAAAGAGGTTATCAATAGGATTAGATGAAAACCCAAATACAGTGGATCCTCCACATTCACTGGGGACGCCCCATTACAGTGGAAGGCCAGCAAAAAACAAACAAAATTTTTAAATGTGAGAGAACATCTCTCCAGGAATCTAGTTCGTCCAGGGCAACTCTTTGGTCCACATCTGCTGGAATGTTGATAAATGCATAGAGAAGTGTTCTCTCTAGGAAGATCTAGGTCCACCAGCACAACATTTAGTGGAAGTTGACAACGGAGTTGCACTGGAGGACCTAGAGATTTCTGGAGAGAACATATTAATAAATTAGATGAATAAACACATCCGCAAAAGTCAAAACTGCACATGTGGAGGGCTAACTGTACTGGGATTTTATTTACATCCAAAACACACTGCAGAAATAGTCCATTTTCCAGTGATGGAGGTGGAAACATCCTATAACGTGGATTGATTCCATCTCTTGCTCTGAAATAGGCAGGAAAAGCAGACTTGAAGGAGTCAATGCCACCAGAGGGAGCAACCCCTACCATCCCTCAGTCTTTTTCCTGCCTCACTCCGAGTAGGCTGTGTTTTTCCTTTTTTCCTTCTTTGTCTTAAAGACTTTGATATTTCTTCTATTCTTCTTCTATTCATAATCTGTTCTCTCCTGCCAACTACCTGCAAAAACAGCTATGTTTTCTTTAGTCTTGCTCTATCCCTTTGACTTTCTAAGGGCTGAAACAAAGCACAGCAGCTTCTGAACTGTCTCTCCCTGCCTGGCTTTGTTTGATTAATATGTTCTCTCTAGGAATCTCTACTGTCCCATTCCCACTGGCTACAGCTCCTAGAATTCCCCCAGCAGCATAACCAGTTGCTTGCTGACTGGGGCGTTATGGGAATTGCAGTCCATAAAAATAATGTTTCTAAACACTGACATTTACACTGTTTAATTGGTGCTTGAGACCAGAGAGTGTTGCTGGTTTTGATCTATATATATCAAATCCGCAGAAGTCAGAGCAGCAAATGCAGAAGGCCGACTGTATATTAACAGTTCTTTCCTTAAGAACTGATTTGAAGTAATGTAATAGTAGTGTAGGAGTTGTTTTTAAAAATACAGTTGTTAAGCATTGAAATTTTATTGTTTTTCTATCAGTATGTAAAGAAGATGTAACTGTTATCACTGTGTTTTTTTTTTAGCATCAACAGTTACACAGAGTAAATCTCAGCTAAGCTCTGTATCTGTTCAGAGTGAAAAAGAAAATATAGTTCAAGATGTTCTCAGTCAAAATGAGATAGAGGAAACCAATAATGCTATCCGGACACAAAATTTAGGACTAAGTGAGCCATCTGACAGAAGGAAGGAAGAAGCTGCAGCTGGTGCAAATAAGGAACTGGCTTGTTTTGAGCAAGACCTCAGAGAAGGTAAGGGAAAGCCTACTTCCATTTGTAGCTAGAGATGTAAAATTTCTGGAAATGTTGCAGAATGAAAAGGGATTTGCTTCCAGAAAAAAATGAAATTTTTGGTAAAATGGATGGGGGGGGAATGCTGTTGTCATCTTGTACATATAAATGCATTATGTATAACTTTGTTTGGCTTAAAATTATCAAGATTGGTGCATTAAAATGACAGTTTATTCAGCCACTAAACACACATGAATGTTCTTTTTATTAAAAAAAAAACCCAAAACAAATGGAGCTACAGTACAAAGGAACCTCTTTAACAGTTTGTTAAAAACAAGTAAAAATCAATAAAAACAAAAGTAATCATCAGTATGAATAAAAGAGAGAGTATTAATTTGCCTCTTCTATTTCTTTGTTGTGTCAAGCAGACATAAAGCTTGTTTATTGTATATACCCAAGTATAAGTCTAGATATTTTAGTCAAAAATTGATCCAAAAAATTTAGCTGTACTTTAACTCTTATCCCAAAAAAGTGTAAGCACTTATATGTACTTTAACTCTTATGCCCAACAAAGTAATCATCGCCTTCTCTAAGGAGGGTGGCAAAAGATGAAAGCTTGATCCAGCCAAGAGCACCTAAAAGAAGCACCAGTCCCCTCTACTTTCTCTGCCACTGTGCCACTTATGACCCTTTTGAATGCCTGGACAGGAAAATTTCCCCATAACCACACCATGCCCTGTGAAACATGTCCTAGAGTGGTTCAAATTTGATCATCCAGGTGTTTTGGCCTTCAACTCCCAGAAGTCTCAGCCAGCTTGGCCAACAGAATTTCTGGGGGGTGAAGCCCAAATCATCTGGAAGACTAACATTTGGGAATCACTGAGGGTTGAAAACCTTCCAGAACAGATTTGAAGGAGGCACAGGGAGAGGAAAACAACAGCTCCTGTTGTTGCTATATGTGCCTGTCTACTACAGGCAAGGTAAACAGCTGCTGCCTCCAGACGCCCATATTGAACATGCACAAACAACAAAACACAGAGAAAGGAGGAAAGCAGATAAACTTGTCACAGTAGCTATCCTCAGCCTGTTGACAAAGTGTAGATCTTTAAATTAGGCACCAGAATGGCAATCATAAGAAAAGTAGAGGCTAATGAAAGGTGGAGGGGGCAATCATCACTGGATGTATTTTAGAAGAAGCTGTTAGGTGGTTTCTAGTGAGTTTGAAATGTTTTTCTGATCTGACCTAGTGGTTTCATTTCACATATGCATACCGTTAGTTTTGAATGAAAATTTTACTTAAACATGTGGACCTGTTCTTCTTCTTTTGGGTGGTGTAGAAACTTATTCTTATTCCTTCCATATAAATTCTGCCTCTGGTACGACATTTTCTGTTAAAGAAGTATTACTCAAGAACACATCTGCTTTGTTAACTGAAGTATCTCAGGCGCGTTCCAGACGTGCCAATAGTACATGCTCGGCATGTACTAGGGTTACGAAAGGGCGTCCTTTCCGGATGCCCTAACCCTAGTAGGTGCCGAGCACGTACAAAATGGTGGTGCCTTTTCTACATGGTGCAGAAATGATGCCACAAGTGTGCCATTGGCGCCTTGCGGCGTCATTACTGCGCTACAAAAAGAAGCCTTTTTTGCGGCTTCTTTTTCCACCGCCGGGAACCTTCCCCGCTTGGAGGCTGAGGCTTCCCAGCGGTGGAAACGGAGGCAGCGGCAGACTGCCCTTTTTGGGCAGTCTGTAAACCGCCGTGGTTAGCTTATAGAAGAGGACAATTTGAGCTAAGGTTGGAATTCATCACAGGAGTAAAGTTTTTATTTTAGCAATTTGTACATGTTGCAGTAAACACTTCCAGTAGGGCCGTACTTAGAAAGCTTCATTTTTGTGCAAAATTCAATAGATTTGTGGTAGTGTTTCTTTTTCTACAGTAAAGTTACAACAAGAGCCCTGGATCTTGCCTGCCCCTGATGTTGAGGTTTCCTTGTAGTGAAATATGCTGTGATCCTACAATGTATAGGAAAGGGGAGCAAAAGGTTACAACCTTCCAGAGGTTGCTGGGCTGCAGATCCTGCCAGCTGTAGCCAATAGTGAGGATTCATAGGAGCTGTAGTCCACAAACATCTGGAGAGCTGTACTTTGTCCATTCCTAAAGTATAATGTAATCTACTTTAAGGGGATGAAAGTGATATGATCTGAACTATAGCTGAAGCCGCTTAATTTTCATTTCTAGATCGTTTGGAGGATTCAGGTTCCTTTCCAGCCTATTCTGTCCTGATGTTCTTCGCGAGTCGGAACACTGACAGAATTCATGTCTACACAAAGGTAGATTATAGTTTTTGGGTTAGATCTAAAGAACTGCCAAGTGGGACTCTATTTCTGCAAAAAAAATTCCTCTTTTCCTCTGTAGCTCTTCCACAGAGTTGAATGCATCACTATAGGATATTACAGAAAGGTTGCACTATGGTGGGATTTGGAACTTGACGGAAGTCAGGATGGCACTTCAGAAGCAATATTGTCTTTGTGCTCCCACAAGACACTGTTAATAAATAAATAAATGAATAAATAAAACTTTTATTTTTATCCCGCTTTTCTGTAATAAAACAATCAAAGCAGCTAACAACAAGTTAAAACGTCCACATACAATATTACATCACAATATCCCCCCTTAAAAAAGAATTTAACAGGATACATTTAAAATAGAGTATTAAAATATCTATTAATGATAAAAAATACTGTACCATGGGTTGTGTGGTAGCATAGTACATGGTTTGAGGGGGTAGTCAAACTGTGGCCAGGCAGTTTTATTCAGGAAAGGCCTGCCGGAATCTGTTCTGATTGAGTCACTACCTTTAATTTGGCAAGTAAATTAAATAGTACACTTGTCCCTCCATATTCACTGGGGTTAGGGGCACAAGACCCCCGTGAATATGGAAAAACAGCAAATAACAAAAACACCACGTTTTTACCTGAGAGGACCCCTCTCTAGCAATCTCTAGGTCCTCTAGTGCAACTCTGTGGTTAATGTCTGACACACGCTGACCATAGAATTGCACTGGAGGAGCTACAAATGCCTAGTAGAGTATTCTCTCTAGGAATCTCTAGGTCTTCCAGTGCAACACTTAGTTAAAGTTGACCATAGAGTTGCACTGGATGACCTAGATATTCCTAGAGAGAGCATATTAATCAAATCCGTGAATAATCAAATTCGCAAATATGGAGGGAAGAGTATATTTAAAAGAACTAAGAAGATGATTGTATTTATGTATTATTTAATTATCTAAACTTCCTCCTGCAGCAAACAAAGTCCAAATTACGGTTTATGGCTTGGTGTTACACAGTCTTCTTGGTTTCTTTGGTTTATTTTATATTTTTCATGTCATTTGAAGTAGGAAGTTTTTTGTTAAAAATATTGTTAACATATCCTGCAATAGGTGGAAATGGTCTGAGCCCCATGGCAGAGTGATATCAGTTGGCTTGCCATCTCTAATGTCACAAGAGTAACCACTTCTACTGGTGAGGATGTGAAAGTATTGGCAAAGTATAGTGTTGCTGAACTGTAGAACTTAGTAGGGCAATAAAAGGTACATGTATTTTGTACTTGGGATCACTGAAGAAATAGCACTGATGAATCACTGGAGATAAACAAGTACAAGGTAGTAGGAAAAAACTCACAAACACACCTTTTGTGAAATATTCAAAGAACTGAATGCCTTCTTACTTTACAAATTTTAAAAATAATTTCTTTGACTCAGGATGGAGAGCCCTTGAATTGTAACTTCATACCATTGGACATAAAATTAGATAACTGGGAAGATTTGCCAGAGTGTTTTCAACAAAAACAGAACCGTTCATTGGTAAGCTCAGTTTAGTAATTCTTGATGTCGCTATACATAATGCTCAAGGTACATGCTTGTGTGCTTTTTCCATTTCCTGAAAATCATGTCTTGATATCAAGTTTGGGTTTTTTTAATTAGGTAGGCATTTAAAGATCCTAATTACTATTTTTTGTAGAATTTTCTTTTTTTTAAAAAAAAATACTTCCCTTGTAAGTACACACGATCAACTGCATAATTAAACTGCCCAGAATCATTTCTAGAAAAATTGTGTCCTAGCAATATGTTTGGCAGATAAATTTTGAAAATCCAACAGGTAGAATTCATAGGATGCATTTAGAAATTCCATTACAAACATTTTGTTCTTATTCTTTGTACTACTGAAGCTACAAAATCCAGACAACACCGTGCCATGATTATTATTATTTCTCCAAGCTGTAGTTTTTGTCCCTGAAAATAATAGGGTACTAAACTCTAATTATCTGATGACAACATGGCCTTTCCTTGTGAATTATTAGTTTTATTATGATAGACCAAACTACAAAATTAGACAGGTAAAATGGCACATTCACTTTCAAATATATTAACATAAAAATGTGAAAATGTGTTCCAGTATAATAGCAGGATTCAAAAGTCATATCCACAAGAGAAATATAAAGACTAGAAATATCTGTAATTCTTGTACAGTGGACCCTTGCTATACGCTGGGGTTTGGTTCCAAGATCCCCCGTGTATAACAAAATCCGTGTATGCTCAAGTCCCATTAAATATAATGACATAGCAAAATGGTGTCCCTAATAAAAAATGGGATATCAAGGTAAATTTATACTTTTTTGGAACATTTTCAAACCGTGTATGCTTGAATCCGTGTATAAAAAATCCGTGTATAAGAAGGGCCGACTGTATATTTTTTGTAATATTTAACATCATTTAGCACTTTCAGGTTTTAAAAATGTTGAAGCACCAAATATCATTGAGTTGCAATCCAAAACCAGTGTTACAGCCAGTGGGGTGCACTGGCCAGGTTAGTGGACTGGGATTTGAGAGGACCATGATCTAGTTCCCACTGGGTCATGAAGCTCTCATTGGGTAAACTTCTTAGGCCAATGCTGTGTTCCACCTGCCTCCAGGTTAATTGTGAAAATAAAGTGGGGAGGACAGTCAAGTACACTGCTTTGAACTCATTGGAAAATGAGGGGCTTTCTTTGTTGTGTCCCTTCCAAATCATTTCTGACTTACGGCAGACCTAAGGCAAACCAGTCATGGGGTTTTCTGAGGCTGAGAGTGTGACTCACCCAAGGTTACCCAGCAGGATTCTATGGCCAACCAAGGAACTTGACCCCTGGTTTCCAGAGTCATAGCCCAATGCTCAAAGAACTGCACCACGCTGGCTCTCGCTATCTTTATAACTAATAAATCACAAGCACCTAAGAAAGGTACATCAGTCTTATTCCACATATTGCTGTTTGGGAGGCTGAGGCTGAAAGTGAGTGGTTTATATAAGGCATCCTGATGAGTTTATGGCAGAAACAAGATCTGCACTAGGCAGTTCCTGAGGTCTAGTTTTTGAATTTTTCTCAAGATATATGTGAATACATTAGCTCCTCAATAAGATTGGTAGATCTCTTGCCCTTCAGATTTTGTTCAGCCTCAAATCCTATTTTCCTTGACCACTGAACAGTCTGTCTGGGGTTGGTGGGAGTTGGAGTCCAACACCACTGTGGCCCACACATTTCCCCTCTTTTGCCCTTGCTTAACAGTAGGCCGTAAAGCTTTTAGAGTGATGAAATTTGGAAAAAGAGAAGCCCCATCTGCTTCAAGCAGCTCTGCCATGTGGACATATCCCTATATTCATAGTGGAAGAGATTCAGTAAGCATTTCCAATCACTAGGAAAGCAAACTTTATTGTGCCAGAAAACAAGAGTTAACAGGAATAAACTTTGTCTATTCAATGTGTGCAAGAAGTGGGTTTTGTTTTGGGTGAGGGAGTCCAATGTTCAAATTTTGATTCATTACCATCCATTGTGCCTAAAAACATTCCAGCCAGGAAAATTAATTTTATTGAACCATCAAATCTCATGTCCAGACCTGAAACTATTGTCTGTTGTCTGATTGTTCTCATGTTACAAAAGGTTACCATTTCAGTGTACATATATTATGTTTCTTCCACTAGATACTGAAGTTTGTAAGAGAATGGAGTGGTCTAACAGCCATGAAGCAAAGAATTATTAGGAAAAGTGGCCAGTTACTTTCTAGTCCCATACTTGCTGCTGAAGAGATGCTGTCTAAACAACAGGCGAAACTCAACAGCACCAAACGGTGTGTGCCAACCGCCTTCCAACTGTTCTGCTGGAGGGATGGGGAAGAGGCCATAGCTCAGTGGGAGAGCACCTACTTTGCCTGTAGAAGGTCCTGGGGTCATTCCCTAGTATGTCCAAGTATGACTAGAAAACCCTGAAAAGCTGATGGTCAGAATGGTCCTGGGCTATATGAATGGCCTGACTCAATGAAAGGCAACAACCTTTGTATTCTTCCAATAGTGGTGGTGGTGGTGGTGGTCATAAGATGCTTTTCCTTGTCCAATTTATAATTATCCATGCTCCAACACACTTTGTTATAGTGCAGCATAATACTGAATGGTGCAACTCAAAGTGATAGTCCATGGACCAATGGTAGCCCATGAGCCATTGGCTGCCAGTCTTTTTCTAAGAGAGAAAGAAACCATTTTAGCCAATAGACAAAAATATGGTACCAGTCCGTGCAACATAGGCAAAAAATGGTAGTCCTGTATGTCAGATAGCTTGGGGAATATGGATGTAGAAAATAGGTGTGAAGTTGCTTGTCTCCTGTAAAGCTAACTAATTCAGGCAATTTGTCGTGGCTGAGACTTCTTTTTTAAACAAATACAGTATTGGAAGGCCTCCTAGGTGTTCAATATGTGAAAAGTGGAAACTGAGACAGTCTTGCTGCTTCTCAGCATGCACACACAATAACTGGAAGAGCTCAACATTTCTGGATTCCTGCTTAATGCTGGACTAAAAGGAACCTTTCTAGAGGGGAAAAGTTAGCCACCAAACTAAAGGGCAACAGTGTTCTATGTCCTTTAGCCAGTCTCATCTGCTGGGCATTGTTTTTCTGGCAGAAACAGGCCATTAATGCTCCTAAACAGGCTGTTGCTGCTGAATTTCTAATTGCTCCCAATCAAACAAGGTTGACTTTCTTCTGCCCACATGGTCTGCTTGTGAGTTGCCCCATGAATTGCACTTAGCAAACACAATTTCTCCATCATCCAACACTTAGAAGATGCATTACAAAGTTAGTGGATGAAATTCTTTCATAATACTGTGTTTCCTATTGAGAAAACTATGTGAAGAAATGAATAATACCCAAACGTATCATGGATTTCATCTTGTTTCATGTTTTTGTGTGATAAAATTTGGGGTGGGTGGAGGAACATTGATAGAAAAAGTCTTAGCAAAAACAGTGGTAAAAGGACTCAAAATTCTTGAAGTCCTGTGTTCTTAAGATAGAAAAACTATTAACTCATAACATCATCTATGACACTATTCATTCCATTGCAATACAATACAATAAATAAATCGACTTTATTTATTTGTTTATAAAATAAAACAGAGGTAGCCACTCAAAGTGCTCTAATTTTCCAGACTGTATATGGAAGACAGGTAAAGATGTCTGTTCAGGAATTCTAAATTTCAACTTTTGGGTTCAGCTGTGTGGGAAAAAAATCATGTTTGATATAATTCTAGGTATATGACAAAAGAGGATATCACCAAAGCTTCAGTAGCAAAAGCCAGCATCATTGGAGGCAGTGTTCGTATGGTCACCAAAAAAACTGTGATTGCCTTAAAAAACCCTGCCATTTCTGCTGAAGAAAAGGAGGACCATTCAAAAAAGTAAGATTATCAGCACCAGAAAGACAATGCTGATGTTAATTCCTATCTGATCTTTAAAGCCCCTAAAAGCCAAGGCTCAGCAGAAAGCTCCTCCAATATCTAGGAGTTGGAGATGACTTTCTGGGGTCTTTCTCTGGGTCCCCCTGTCAAATGAGATGTGGATGGTGGTTTTCCAGGCCTGGTACAGTAGTTGTCTTGCACCTTGCAGCTTCAGTTAAAACCCCTTTTATCCTCTACTTTAAAAAATGTTTCTGCTTTTGAGTTGGTCAGGACTTAACTGTTACCTACCACAAATCATAGCTGTCAAGACAGCTGATAGAAAGCAGAGCAATGGATAAGTGAAAGAACTTTATCTATTTTTCTCCCCGTCCTTTTTTGCAAAGATGCTGAGGACATTTAACCTTTGCAGTACAGTTATTTCACACAATACTCTCATTTTGATTCAAAAGGGTTGTGTTTTGTTACACATAATTCTGTGCTCTTTTAGTCTTGGAAGAAGGGTTAACACTGCTTAGTATTTGGATGGAAGACCACCAATGAATACCAGAGGCTGTTGGCTATATTTCAGAGAAAGGAACTGACAAAATCACCTCTGAGTATTCTTTGTCTAAGAAAACCATATGAAATTTATAGGGTCTCCATAAGTCTACATGTGACTTGAAGATACACACACTCAAAATATTTCATTCACACACAGAAAGCTATTGACTTTCAAGATGTCTCATGCTGCTGATTATTTTCTTCTTATTGTAGGTTGGCTTCTGATGAAAACTGCCCAGTCTTCAGCTCAAGCTCTGATCAGAGTGATAATGAAGAACCTCCTCTGAGCAAAGGCTATGTACAGGCCGTGGATAATGAAGGGAATCCACTTTGTCTCAGCTGCCAAAAGCCAACAATACATGTTGACCAAATACCCACCTCTACTGCCTGGGACACTCGGTTTTGTTCTCATAAGTGCCAGGATGACTTCTTGTTTCGTACTAGCCAAAGTTATCTGAGAAGTAAAGTTTTTGAAGTTGAGCATGGGATTTGTCAGATGTGTAATCTCAAAGCTCAGGAACTATATCTCTGTGTCAGAGATGCCCCAAAGAATAAACGCAAGAGTATTCTGGAGAGCTCTTGGATGTCCAAGCTTCCTTTAACCCAGGTAAAATAAGCTGCTGAACATAGACCTTTTCGGTTCTCTAGATGGCTACTTGTCTTCTTATCCACTGGTTTTGGATAAAGCAACAAATGACAACATTTTACATACAGAAGCAGTGATAACTGCTGTTAATTTTTTTTTTAAAATAGAGCATTCTGCTCCAATGTGTATAAACTTGCTGTGTTCACTGGTAATACATATTTTTGTATGCATTGAAGATTATTGTAGGCCTGAGCAGACTTGCAGGATCTGTGTTTTTTAAACTATAACCATAAGATCTCCTGATCACAGCCTGGTGTAAGACAGAAAACTTGCAATTAAAGGATCTTGAGCTGATATGTTTCCAGTAGTAGAACTGAATGAGACTCACAGTCCTTCCTTGGAAAAAATCATTCTTAGTCACCTCAAGCTCTTTTCATTTCCACAGTATAATTGATGAGAATAATTTTATTGCTGCTGTTTTTAAAACATTGAGAGCCAGGAATTCTTGCTAACATACTGGAGATCATCCAAAAAAATCTACTGATAGATAGAGATCTGCCTTCTCCTCACTTCTGGATTATGGTATTAAGGGATTTTGGCAATTCTTCTTTCATCCGATTTCTGCCTTTAAAAAAGTTGGAGTGTTTCTGTGCTAAAGTGTTCAAACTTTATTGTTGCCAATGGAAGCCTCTGGAGTGAGAATCTAGAAGTTCAATGTGAGTGGGCTGCTGAGGAATCAGTTAAGCTGTTAAATCCATCAGATTAGAGCTTTCTCGTACACATGATACGTGCACGATAAAAAATCAAGTCTGGTTGGAAAAGGACGGGTGATAATCAGCTATATAGCACTTACAATGGTATCTCAATTTATTCATAAAGTGGAAAGGTGACTTTGTTAAACTGTTCATGCTAGAAAACTCTCAAGAGTCACATTTTCAGAATATATTTTCAGTTTCTAGTTTCTGCTTTGCTGTACCTTATCCACTCACCCCCCACAGCATATAGAACACTAAAGATTTGATACCGTCTTATGTACAATGCAAATTGTGAGCTACTTTATGGCTTTCAACTACCTAACAAAAGCCACATTCAGGTATTTGACTGTGCGTAGTAGAGATGCAAAAAGGAATTGTTCTAGCCCTGCCAACTCTATTTCAGTTGAAGGCACCAATTCCGTCTAATCTTGGAAGCTAACCAGGGCCAGCCTAGGTTAGTACTTGGATGGGTGACCTCCAACAAATACCAGGTGCTGTAGGCTATATTGTAGAGGAACTGTCAAAATCATCTTTGAGTATTCATTGCCTAAGAAAACCCTATCAAATTCATGGGAGGTCATCATAAATCAACAGGCAACTTGAAGGCACACACACTACATAGAGTGAGTTTCAAGTTGGAACTGCTTCAGACCAGTTGCTTTCCATGGATATTTGGTAGAAGAAAAGATGATGCAGAGCCAATCATTCCCTCATCCTCCCATTACTTACTTGACTAATGCTGGAAAGGGGCTATAATCCAATGGACAGAAATCAGCATTTACAGTGGGACCTCACCATCTGCGGATTTGAGTATCCATGGATGGATGCCCCCAACAGTGGTTCATGCACGTGGCCATGCACATATTGTGCTGCCATTAGGGACAACAGGACTTGGGGGCCCATGGGGTTTTTTTGTGTCTGCAGGGGGAGGGATATGGACATACCCCCCCCCCCATGGCTATGTAGGTTCGATTGTACATTGTTTTGCTCCTGTGACCAACCCTGAGTGAATGAGCCTCTTTATTTTATGCTTACAGAACTGAGAGTTCTGGTCCACGGTTGAACAGGCTTCTTTCAGATACAATATTTGAACTGGCATACTTTACCTGGCATGATCTCTTCAAACCAGGATTGCAGGGATCACTCAAGCCTATATTTTCCATATCATGAAAAATGTAGGGTAATATAAGGGCCGGAACAGACCAACATAAAAAGCCAGCTTCCAGCTGGCTTGAGAGCATGGCGCGCACACAACGCATGCCCCCAAGATGCCCTGAAGCCATCTTCACACTGCCTGGCTGCCCACGTGGGCCAGCTTCTGGGCACTCTGACTGCATGTGTTTAGACACCACATGCTGCCAGAACACCTTAAAGCCAGCTTCTGGCTCCAGCAGGACTAAAAAGCCAGCTTTTTGCTGGTGCAAAAAGGAGCACCCGTTTGCCGCTTCTTTTTCAGCCGGCAAAAAGGCAGATTGAGGCCATGACGTGCAGTTGCCATGGCCTTGATCCGGCTTTGTCTGGGTCGGCTTGTTTTACCTCTAAATTTCCTAAGGCTTCAGCCTTTGGTAAGGAAACAAAAATATTTAAATGTCAAAAATATCAATGTCAAGCCTGTTAGGATCTAGACTTAAATCAGCAGAGAGGCAGATATGTGCCTTTCTGCGTCCCTAAGAACTGAGACTGACTCAAAAACAACAAACGTAGCTTGTATTTCAAAACAAAAGTTTTCTAATGGCTTTAATCTATATATACATAAAAGATGTATCCTAATCTAGCTAGTGAATAGTTCAGGTTGAGAAGAAATATTTATCTCACCATCTTTTCAAAAAAAGTTGAGAGGAGGAATTGAGGAAAAACTATTCAGTAGAAATTTTTGAGAAAATGTCTTAGTCCCAAAGGGATAGTGACCTAAATCACATGGTTAATTCGAATGAGAGAGGAGATTTTGCATGCAGAAAATCCCTATCCATTTTAGGAGGAAAGAGAATGCAAACATCTTTCAACAAATATCTAGGCTGACCATCCAGTGGGGTATTGTTCCTGGCAAGATCATGGCATAGGGGAGAATGTATATATAGCTCATTCCCACTTGAGGATTGTGGAGTTTAAATGCAACTGTTGTCTTTATTGGAAAAAACTTTAGCAGCTTATCTTATTCTTTTTAATTCCAGTTAAATGAAATTATACTGAATCCAACTGAAGGTCACTTCTGGCAAGTAGATCATATAAAGCCGGTTTATAGTGGTGGTGGACAATGTTCTATAGAAAATCTTCAAACACTATGTACAGTTTGTCACAGGGAGGTGAGTACTTGTAATGCAACATTGCACAATACACAAGGCCCATCTCTTCTTCCTTTCACATCAGTTAATGTTACATGTTCCCTGGATTTTTAAAAGTTAAAATGTTGACTTTAGCTCAGTGAAAAGAGGATTCTGTTTGCTCACTGAAAAACTGTACTGTATAATCATTCATCTTGATCTGAACCTAAATCTAGACTGTTAGTCAGAATCCTGTATGGGAGTTATATCTCTGTGTGGGCTTGTAGATGTGGGAATTAGAATTGGATAGTTCGAGAACATCTGTATCCATTGGAGGGCTGCTTTTACACCATGCATAGGAGAGCCAGCAAAGTGACCAATGTGGTATGGTCTCCCTATGCGTGATGGAACACCGTAGCAGTTCAGTTGACAGGGTTACATAGCTGTTATGTAGTTAAGTATATGTAAAGCAAAGTTACATACAGGTTGATGTAGGATTCCAGCCTTCTTTCAATGCAGTAGCTGTTAGAACAGCAAATATTAGTCAATAAGGCATGTTTGAGCCAAGTGTGGCTCTTTAAATGTTGAGGAACTGCAAAACACAGCATTCCTTACCATTGGCTTTGTTGCCTAAAGCTCAGAAGAATTGTAGTTCAACATCTTGAGAGTTACACTTTCCCCATCCCATTTAAAAATATTTAACATCAGATGCTGGCTACTGTACTAGTCCCTGCTCTCGCTTACTCTGGATACATGCTGTGAAATGTATTTTAAATCTGATTGCTGTAGTATTGCTTTCTTTTCAGAGAACAGCAAAGCAAGCCAAGGAAAGAAGCCAAATGAAGAGACAGAGTACAGCTTCAAAATATGGATCTGATATTACTAAATTTTTTGTGAAATTATGAATTATGTTAATTGATACTGTTCCTACTAATCATGCATTAACATGTTAATTTTTATAACCCAATGGTTGTATTATCCAACTTTGCTAGTGACAGCTACTGGAGGGTTATGTCAAATAAATTAGAAAAGGAAATGAATACCTACATGAACCTATATTTTCTGTTCCCAATGCTGGAAATAAATTTGAATGTTTCATTTTAATCCTACTACTGACTTCTTTCTTATGACCATTATACTTTCCTCATGTTTAGTATAGGCCACTACTAGCATCTCTTAGAAGTTGCTATACACTCAGAGCGGGGGAGAACTGAAGTACCTGGAGTTCTGCATTCATTGAACGAACTAAAACGTCAGTGTTACCTGTGCTGTGGCAACAAGTTTGTTGTCTAGTGCTCTATTTCTAAAACCTATTTCTGATGTGACTTCAACTACTGCTGTCTTCAGTTACATTGAGGCCTAAATCCAGCTAACTAGAATTAATCTATTGAAGCAATGTAACTGATGATTTAACCAAATTTCTATTAATTTGGTGAGTCTATTCTTGTTCGGACTTACAAATAGATTTAGGTCATAGATGATAAACTCATGGCTTTGAGTTGAAGCAGCTTACTTGGTAACCTCACTTTTTGCTATTTCTTATAAAGTAATTGTCAGCATTCTTGCATACTGTTAGTCTAGTATTAAACAGACATTACTCATTTAGAAGAACAAAGCACTTAAAATAATCCTTTATTCTTTCTTTTCGGTACATGTATAATGTCCAAAGCTACTACTCCACAGGGTTTAAATACAGTTCATCCCATGGCAAGAATTCTGGTGGTGTGCTCTGGTACAGTAATCCTGTCATACTATATAAAGGAAGGTTTTGGCCCATTTTTAAGTAAGGTATACAGCAATCTAGACCACAAATAAGATGCATTTTATTAAGTTTTATATGCACTTTTAAATAGCTTGAACCAGTTTATGTAATGCTCACTTTAAAATTGAACCAGACAAGCATTCACAAAAATGCCATGGAAGTCTACTAGTACCACCATACTTAAATTTTACACAAGATTAATATAGTTCTCCTATTTTTTGTTCTCCAGTGTAAGCAGATCTGCTGAACTGGAATGCATTGGGTAGATGTAAATGAGTAATCCTGGTCAACATCCCAGGAAGGCCCTCTTAACACCAGCAGCTAGACAGTCTCCACAGAAACTGGGCAGCAAGGAATACTCTCAGATTCTACCAAAATCTGATGAGAAAATGTTCAACATTTTAATTTGGTAGGAATTTCATTATTACTAATTTACAAAAAAAAGAATTATCCTCATCTTTAAAGAACTGGGCAGATATAGAATTCCATGGAAAAACTACATCAGCACAGTTCAGTAGATAATGACATTAGAAGAATGTTGTATCAGATGAGAAGGCACCAGCCAGTCGGAAATCCTCTTTTGTAAGAACACTGTACATTCTCTGAGGCAGAGCTTTAGAGTAAGGAGCAGGCCGTGGAATAGTGGTGCGTAAAATGACCTCGCGCCCGGCTGGGGGTGGAAAGTCTGCAGCTGTTCCAGAGTTCAAACGTTTCTCATCCATGGAGCCAGATCTCTTGAGTTCATCTTCAAGGGGCATCACTGCAGCAATCTAAAAACAACAACAGAAGTTCACTTGAAAGATTATGCTTGTTTCATAGGCCATTTCAGACAAAAGAACTGTATAGGTAAACATGAGATTTGGATGTTTACAAGCAGCACTACACAAAAACATGAGAGACCAAATGAGCATGACAGAGAAAGCACAATGTTCGCTGTTACTAAGTTGAGGTAAAAGCACATAGTCCTTAATTCTGGAATCTATTGTGCTTCTACAACACAGCAGTTGCAGTAGTGAAACATTAAAAGCTCAGCCCTGAGTATTACATAAGGGAGCACACTGCTTGACTGCGATCAGTCAAGCACAAAAGTGTTCCTTGGATGGCTTCACACTGATCTGATTCCCACACCAATTTCGATGTGTCAACTACTAGCCAGAATTATCTGTATTAGATGCCTACTTTGGTACAGCAACCTCTCCTGGCCTGACCCCCAGACTTGATGAATGCATCCACTCACTGGCAGAAGGGAACTCCCTCGCCACGCAACTGATGTTTGATAAAATAAGTGATGGGAGGTTACGACAGAGGCAATAGTGTCATAATTCTTCATAAGTAGCAATTGTGACTATCATACATAATGGCTACATAGTCACAATTGTGACACTATTGCCATGACTGTAACTCCTCCTCCCACAACCTACATGGAGAGAAGGTGGCCTATCCTGCTGGTGATCGGAGCATGGGTAAATGATGTTTGCAGGAGGTGGGGGGGGGGTCAGGCTAGGAGAGGTTATTTAGCTAATATAATAAAGTAGGTAGCTGATACGCAGATCATTGTAGTGCTCAGACTCTGTAAAATGGCAGAAGATTACCCTGGAGATTCTGTGGCTTCAATCTACACTCCACATAGCTATCACTTCTCTTTCAGATTAATAGCCCTGGCACAGACACACCCAACAGGTTGAAAACAAGTCACAAACCACTCTGGAAATAAATTTCCTTCCCTTATCCGATACAAAAGAAAGATTGGACATATTAGACCGCTTTCACAAAATGATTCAGAAGCCCGACCCCCAAGGAAATACAGGAGTTGATGGCTGGCAGTTTAAAACAACTAACAACGTAAACTAACTTGGGAAATCATGAGATTGTATCACTAAAGCAATACACTGCATTGTATCGTTACATGTTTTTGCAACAGTTTTACTGTTGTGCTTGAATTTCTTGACATTATACATGATTGATCCTTGCTAGCCAAAAGACATATAGGCCCAGTAAGAGGTCACAAGCAACAACTGTATTTCCAAACAAGGTGCTTTTCATCTTCAAAATGTTTCTCACTTTGTTTATACTCTCCTTTTCATTTGGAAAGGTTCTCTGTTGCATACTGACAACATACCCACTTGAAGCTCTGGTTTTTCAATCACAAGTTTCTCCATAACTAGTTTCAAAACTTGTGATATTATAAAACCATGTTAGCAGTTGGAAATATGGAGAAAAAATTATGGTGTGAATATGCAAATGATCAATACTACTCAAATCAAGCCATTATGCTATGCTGCTATAGCATTCATTCCTGTGCACCTACATGAAGCTAGGCAGATGGCTAGAGGAATTAGGGAAAAATCTAGTTACCTCCTCAGGAGATTCAGTCAGCTGGATAAAGAATGGAATCAGTAACAAAAGATAAAAAGAAAGGCAAGTCAGATATGACTCACATGGGGTTAGGGAGAGGTTTCAGAACTGTCTGCTTTAAGAGGCAGCATACCCAGCATTCAGGTATATCAAGAAAAGCTATCAAGAAAAGTGTGACTGACAATTAGAACACAAACAGGCACACCAATGGAGATGACCAATTTAATCAATACAGCAGTAAAAACTAAAATCTAATTTTAAAAAATCTATCCACTGCACGCAACTTTCTGTGTACCTCCAGATCTAGCAACTGGTGGCCACCAGAAGCTCCCCGTCTATGGTAGGTCTCAATAGAGGCAGTCACTACAGACACACTCCTTTGTTGTGGTTCTACTGTTATCACTGAAAATGAACAGGGCAAGCAACTTATGCATCCATCAGCTTTGCTTTGTATATCAGTACATGGAGAGGTTTACCACCAGGAGTTTTATTTCTTGCATTTTTAGGCAGTTAAGAAATATCAACCAAGCTGATACTTGAAAGACAATCTGGGACTTTGTTTGTGACTTAATGTACCCACCTAAATAAACAGAAGAAATCACTGCTTTCAATGAGATTATCAAGAATGGTGTCCTTTAAAAAGCAGAACCAATTCTTTTTAAAACAATAGCATTTCCCCCAAAGATTACTTATAAAAACCACTGATGCATACAAAGGAAGAATATTATTTTATTTTTAGATCTTGTTTCTGCCATGAAAACTGCTTGAGCTAAAAACCTAGGCTCATAGGATTCTTATGCAAATGTCAAGAGCTATCCTGCTAAAGAAATTCTGCTTGTGTTTTTCAACCAAAGGTTTTCTTATTAAAATTAAACATCAAGAAAATATATTTTAAAAAGATGCCACTGGAAATGAGTATAGAAGTAAAGTTGATTGTTTGACCCTCTAACCAGTGCATGGGGAATGTGTGACTCTCCAGATGTTGTAGGACTTCCACTTCCACCATCCCTCACCATTCTCTATGCTGGCTAGGATGACAGGAGTTGCAATCCAACAACTTTGGGACGAAAACAAAAACAAGTTCTAATCTGTTGCAAATTTACCACAGAAGGAGATCTTCATCACCATCAATATGAAAATTAATAGTGCTGATTTCTGCTCTACCATGGAATAAAATTTGGTCCTCCAGTTTTTCAGAAGGATTTAAATACATTTCAAATCATTACATTTTAGCTGAAGGAATTTACACAAGGGGTACTAGTTCGATAATGACAACACAAGGGGGACACTTGCAGTGAAAGAAACTACAGAATACTTCTGGAGACAATAAAGGTCAACTAGCTGAAAGGAAACAGCTGCACTTTCCTGGTTCAGCATGCACCTCTGTAAACTCAGCAAGTCAGTGGCAATAGTTAAGTTTCAGACTAGAACTGAGGTGAACCAAGTTCAAAGCCTTCACATTCCTGAAGTTTGATTTGTGACGAGTCACACACTCTCATCCGTGGGAGAATAAATTGGGGGTGGGGGTGCATATAAGCTGTTCCCCTTCCAATCACAAGAAAGGTTGAGTGTGTTGTGAGCCATCAAGCCATTTCTTACGATGACCCAGGGCAAACCTATCATGGGGTTTTCATGGCAAGATTTGTTCAGAGGAGGTTTGCCATTGCCTTCCCCTGAGGCTGAGAGAGTATAACTTGCCGATGTCACCAAGTGGGTTTCATGGCTGAGCTGGGAATCAAACTCTGGTCTCCAGAGTCATAGTCCAAAACCCAAACCACTACACCGCAGAAAAATATTATTCCAAACACATTTTAAAGTGTCAGCCATGGTGGGAGGCATTTAATGTAGTGCAGAAGACTGCCTGTACTGGGTTTTTCTTGCCACCTCTTCCTTACTTCAGCTCTCTGCTTTAGACTTCCACTTGTGTGGAATGGCACACAACTCAATGCAATTTAATAACAATAACCTGCTATATTATCACAACATCTCATTAGAAACACAGTTACATATTTTACCAATATCAAAGGCAAGCTTTCTAACAAAATTCTAAACAGATTTTTCTACTATCTGATTTTTTTTTCACATCCATGGAAAGCTAATTTCCATATGGCATTGTTCCCTCAGATTATTCCCATTAGATAAAACAGGAGACTTTATATTCAAATGTTTGTGTGTAGAAGAACAAGGCTTTCCTACTACAAGTACTTGCACACTTGAAAAGAAGGTACTATGAGCTCATAAAAACCTCCAGAACAGCGCAAAACAGAAGGCTACAACCCATTTGGAGACCTGGCAACTCTGCCTCTATGGAGACACAGAGTCCTTCTGCTCATTTAAGGAGTACTTTAGATTCAAGCTGCATCATAAACTACTTGAGTCGTCTGCAATTACACATCTTACATCAGGCTGTTTGTGAATATCAGCATACATGTAATCATTAATTTTAGGCCTTCACCTGCCCTCACTTCTTTTCCAGCCTGGTCCACTCTGATACCTTCTAAGAAGGCTTGTCTGTTACTATAACCTTCAGACACTCCCTAAGGTCTTCTATCTGCCCAGATTCTTCCTTGAGCCCCAAACAGCTGAATCAATACCATGAGCTGCAATAGTAAAGGAGTCTTATTCTTAGATATATTACAGCATTCCAGAATCTGATATATCATGGGGAGAAGAATATAAGCTCATTCTCTGCTACAAAATTTATTCTTTTTTTCCCTGGCAAGCTAGGAAATGACTCCTTTGCTTTAATTGTTTTAGTACAAAATAGACTGTACATATATAATATGCAGCAATGTCCTTAAATGTCTAGTCATTTCATACAACTAGTGCCCTGAAAGGAACACACAGATCTGTAATCTATTCTTTGAGAAATACTGTTATTTTCCCATTTCACTGAATTGCAGGACTGCAATTGCAGCTTTATGTGAAGAGCAAGACAGATGACTCACATTTTGCCATTATGGCCAGACATTTGAGAGGAAGTGGTAGCAGGTTCTGTGACTTATACTTGGCAAATGGTCTGATGGGCTATTTTGAAACCAAGCCATGTATACAGGTTTAAGGTCAAACCATACCAGTTTTGAGGTAGAAACTGTTCATTTTCAAGTTGGATGAGTGACTGAAGGTAGGTGGCATGTTGCTTGTACATTTTGGCAGCCAGTTTCTCCATTTTACAGATTTTTGGGGGAAACTGGCATTATGTCAAGGGGAACAGCTACAAAATTATTTGCTGGAGTGGTGGTATAATATGTTTGCAGTTTCGATTAAAAGGCACTTCTAATTATTTCTAACTAAACCGCTTTGATCTATGGAAAAGCGGTATACAAATAAAATTTATTATTATTATTATTATTATTATTATTATTATTATTTAAGGCTATTCCAGTTTAGAGTGAGGGAATGACAGCCCCAGGGAACATGACATTCCTTGTTCAACAGCTACGTGCCTACAAGTGAGGTGCTATTAACACAAAAATCGTGAGTTTTGGTTTTCATACAGCTTAAGAGCTCTTTATACCAGTGTTTTCCCCTACTCAACATGTTTCTGTATTAAAATAATTTTAAAATACAGAGGGACAGAAAATAGTCAAATAAGTGGGAAATTAAGAGTAGAATTAATGAGGGCATGTGAAGAGTGTATATCCATTACTACTGAACCCTCTCTAAGTTTCTTGCCATTCCCCCCCACCAGCTCTGTCCTGTCAGCACCTTCCTATAAGAGACATTCAACAGAGGAGTTCAAAAAATAGCAAAAGAGGATCTGAAACATTTTCAGAGACATCATGAACTCCATATTTTCATTAGATTTATAAATGCATTACTTTCCACATAGAATCATAGAGTTGGAAGAGACCACAGGGGGCACTGAGTTCAACCCCCTGCTATTCAAGAATACACAAAACACTCCCAACGGATGGCTATCCAGCCTCTGTTTAAAAACCTCAAAGGAAGGAGACTCCACCACACTTCAAGGCAGGATATTTTACTGTCAAACAGTTTGGACCATCAGGCAGTTCCTCCTGAGATTTAGGTGTGATCTCTTTTCCTGTAGTTTGATTCCACTGCTCCCAGTCATCTTTTCTGGACTACCTAAATCACAGGAGGAACTTCTTGACTTCCTATCCACTATCCATATTAAATAGACATATGACAAACTCTATGTGAATTCTTAGTCTGAAATCTTACTCAGTTTTGATGTAGTTGACACCAGTGTTACACAAGAAGGCCAAGCATAAACACAGACCTACTCTTTTTGCAGCTGCATGTTCCTTTGTTGCCTAGCTCTGAAGGTTCCTCAAAGCCATGGCACTAGAGGAAGGGTGACTTGGGAGATCACTATACCTCTTTGAGAGGCCACTGAAGAAACAGATACAGAGGAAACAGGGAGACAAAAGAGGCAGCCTCTAGGTAGGTGCTTGTCAGGTAGTGGCACCCTCCTTTCAGCAGAGGTTGATGGTTCAAGGACTTTCCTTATGTTACCATTCTAAGCATTATACAATTTTTTTTAAAAATATACTATCTATTTCTCTTTTTCAACTGAGATGTTCAAAGTTTCCAGTTTGGTAAAACATTTTGTTTTCAATTTCAAGTCTGATAAGGCCACTGTAACCTATTCAAAATTAAATCAAAATTCATGAACCAAAAGAAAATCAATGTGAAATAAACACCCAGTGAGCAAACAAATCTGGGCATGAGCCCACCATTCTGCCACTGCCAGCTATCCAGCTGCAAGGAAATGATGAAGCTGAGACCTCTAAATCTTAACTAATATGAATATGGTGCATCTTTTATGAACTGCCATTTGCTAGCATTTGGGGGCTTGAGAGAACACAGAATGCTCTTAACACATCTTGTAAACGGAATTATTTTTTTTTTTTGTTCATAAAATGAACCAGTATTATTAGCATTATACTTCATGCATCTCATAACACTTCAGGGACAGTTGGCCCTTCTGGAAACATAAGCAGAGTAAAATAATAATAATAATAATAATAATAATAATATCTGAATAAAGGCCTGAAGATTGCCATCTTAACAAGCTGTCCACAAGCTGTCATCTTTAAGAACGAATAACAATTTTACATGGTCTGTGTGGTCTAAAATGTTTGGCTTACCCTCTGAGCATTCACAAAAAGCTTGTGAATTATAATACCAGCAGGACCTCTTCCAGCACCGATGACTGTGACTTCTGGCTGTTCCAGAAAAGAATTCACAAATCTGACAACATAGAGTGAAAGTAAGAAAGTAACAATTCAGAAAAAGAGGCTTTTTTGTTTTTGTTTTTAAAAAGACTTGCTTCTTCAAAACCTCTCAATGCAAGCGCCAACACTGAATATACTCAACAGATAACTGATGTATAATATCACTTGTCATGTCATCTCTTGATTGTTCAACTGCAAAAATGATTAAGTCACCCAGATGAATTCCACTGAAAGGATGTGGCAATTCAGTCATGAAGGGTTCAACATGTATCTTGTGAATCAACTACTCTTGGAACGCTTACTGAACCAGTCAATATTTTGCCATCAGACTTA
The DNA here is from genome assembly GCF_019175285.1 of Sceloporus undulatus. Classification (NCBI taxonomy): domain Eukaryota; kingdom Metazoa; phylum Chordata; class Lepidosauria; order Squamata; family Phrynosomatidae; genus Sceloporus; species Sceloporus undulatus. The sequence continues at coordinate 231,661,832 of NC_056522.1, forward strand.
ATTTCTTAGTTCTCTCATCCAGAAGAGTTGTGATGTATAACAGTTAGTTTTTAAAACCAATGAATAAATGCATTTGTAGCTGCTGTCTCATACAAGGCTATGGCCACCTGTGACTGGATTTGTCATGGGATTCCAATCATCCTTGCTCTCTCATATACAAATCCACCCTGTCTGCCTTCCCTGATGAGCAACATTTATGTGAACACAAGCATTACTCTTGGTTTCTGTGAGCCAATTCAAAACCAATTTAAATGCATAAAGACCTATGTTTATAGTAAAGGCCATGTGGCATGTTTCTCTATAGCCAGGGATACTGAAGTATATGTAAATATATGAAACAAGACATGGTAATACATGTTGACTGTTAATCAAATACTCAAATAAGTAAATTACAACTTATACACCTGAAACAGTCTTGCACTCATGGTGACTAACTGAAGCAAGAAAAGAGGGCATGAAGGAATTTCATCTGTAAAGCCCTGTGAAATACAAGGAATCTGAGATCATTCACCTTTCTAGATCTTTGCGTTCCTCTTCTTGATCACACTTCTCTATGCCAAATTTTGCTTTCAGTGACCTTGCACGGGCAATAGTGGCTTCCACACTCATAATCTGACCAATGATTTCCTATACAAGAAGAGAAAATAGTTTCATGCTTCCACATGTCAAACTTTAGAGTTTCCTTTCTGCACATATCAAACTTTTATTTAAAAAAAATCTTACTTCAAGTTTTTTGTCCTCTGGATTTGGAAACCGGAGTACTTTACTAGAATGGGTGATTATCTGCTTAATTATCTTCTTTATTGAAGAAATGTCTTCTATTGATTCTGTTCAGAAAAACATGAATGAAAGATATTGTAGCAACAGTTTACCTTTATTCCAAGCATGTGGCATTGCTCACCAAGTGTTATTTACCTTCTTCCTTTACCTTGAGTACAGCTGCATGGATGACACAAGGCAGAAGATGCCTTGCAAGATCTGCAGGTTTCTGAACTGCTAAATAATGTAGCACCTGAAGATATGGTAAAAAAGACAACATCACCATAACAATTCTATCACTAATGCCTGAGCACCTTGCTTCTGCTCAACAGACATAATCTTTCTCTGCTAGCTTTATGGGAACTAAGGCTGCCAGAATGAACCCGAATAACAAGTCTTCTATATTTATAGTTTAAAACTTTTGTAAGAACTATCCTTAATTCCAGGGGGGTCGGTGGAATTTCTACTGCAATTATAGAAACTCTTACACTTTTGGGAAAGTTTAGGCTCCATATCCAGCATTAGAAAAGTCAAATTATCTGAAAGAAACTGAACTCTACCAAAAAAATAATAATGAATAATCAGACCACAATAGTTTTAATCTGTCAATAACTTCAAGAAAAGCATCAAACAAGTGAAACAATGCAGAGCCGACTTTCAATTAACCAGCATAAATTTTTGGATGGGGAGGTTGCTTAGGAATGAAGCAACATCGCCTCCAAAAGGAAGGGAATCTGTTTGGAACGGATGAAGGGCAGGAAGCAGAAGGCTGAGAGAAAAAACTCTCATAATTACTGCCAAATAAAATCATGAAAGTCCTCATTTCCAAAGTATATTAAACTCCCAACTGTCGATCTTTACAATTACTTCAAAGTGCCTTTGATGACTTTGTTTACATGTTTCAACTAATAAAATGACTTCTAATCCAAAGAAATCTGTTTCCAGAAGGAAACTCATTTTTAATCCAATCTTAAAAGCAATCTGCACAGTGTGTTAATACTATGAGTAGGATACAGTACAGAACATACAACTACCGTCAGAAGTGTATTGTGTCATAATTAATTCAATACCAATTGGAAACTGCAATGTTCAGACCTTCTTAACAGCTTCTTGGGAGTCTTTTTACCTTCTCTGCCTCACGAGTGTCATCAAAAAGTCGCCGTTGCCTCCTTGCGGGTATTGGCTTTGCTGTTTCCCATGCTTCAACCCACATATTGCTTGGGATCTTCATTCGGGCACTCAGCTCGCCCTTAATTACTATGTCTCCCTTTTCATCCACAGTTTCTTCCTCAATGTAATCCCGAGGTGAATACCATCTCACAAAATCCTCCAGACAACAACCAGGGTTGGCTGCCTAGGATGGAATGGGGGCAGGGAGGAACACAGAAGCAGAACATGTTTATTTCTGATTTTTTTCCGAAACAAAATCTGCTTAGCAAGAGGGCACAGAATTTTGATATCTGCCTCTTTAGAAAGGTACATACATAGAAGCAGGTACAAAACTCCTGAAATAACAGCCACTAACTCAGCAGAAAAGTCAAACCTGAGTTTTCATTTGTACAAAATCTCAAAGCAGCTCCACAAAATACATAAACCAGAATTGTTTCTCACACTACATTACTATATTGTTTAGCTCAATTATCTGTCTGTCATATATACATGATCATCAGTTGTAGGTATCAGCTAGACATGTGTTCATCATAACTTTCTTCTCTAACAGAAACAGGAACAAAGGAAGATCGAAATACCTAGAGTAAAAATAGCCTGTATAGATGAATGGATTTATTAGCTACCATAGTATATATTTTAAAATCTGATTTCACACTATACAAGTGTTTTAATTAGCCAAGATATCTCAGTTGTTTTGTAAATGAGGTTTAGCATTACAAGCACAAGCATATGGCATCTTGTAAGATTCAGTCTATTTGCTTCTTGTTCTCTCATTCTTTCTCTTAAGTACCAGTAAATCAAGTTAACTACTCTTAATGATTTAGTAGGACAAGTGATAGTGATAAACAAGTGACAAATCCTTGGAATAACTAAATAAAATAGAAACATTGTGAAAACCCACAAGGGACAAGATAATAACTATCCTCTGATGGCACAGATGACTGAATTCTCTATGCCCATGGCTAAAAGTGGAGCCAACATAGTGTAGTAGTTTGAACATTGGACTACAACTCTGAAGACCAGGGTTCAAATTCCCACTTGGCCAGGGAAATCCTAAACTGAAAGGAACATTGGGTCTTACCTGTGAGATGTTCGTTTTCAGCGATGTAGGTGGAAATATCCTATAACATGGGTTGATTCCATCTCTTGCTCCGAAATAGGCAGGAAAAACAGACTTGAAGGAGTCGCCACCAGAGGGAGCAACCCCCACCATCCCTCAGTCAATATTACAGCCGAGGATAGAAAACAAACTCAGAGAGCATTTAATGCAAATCTAAGTACAGTATAATCAATGGAAACTATCATAAAGTCAAACTAAAAATAACTAACTAACAACCACCCTTGCAAAGTCAAGGGAAAACAGCCTTCTCAGTTCTGGGTGGGGAGGATATTTCCACCTACATCGCTGAAAACGAACATCTCACAGGTAAGACCCAATGTTCCTTTTTCCAGCGATGGAGGTGGAAACATCCTATAACATGGGACTTACCAAAGCTCCCCAAACCAATGGGTGGGTGAACTGAGGCATATCACTTATGTGAGAATCACCAGATGTGTCTTCCAAAGGAAGCCTCTTTTTGATTCAAGGCAACTCAACAGAGGTGACATGTAAATGTGGAAGATGAAGGCCATGTCATGTCCTACATTTATCTTAGATGGATGTGATTGTTGGTAGTGCAGAGGAAGTAGCTGCACTGTAAATGGAGTGATCAGCAACTGATCACAACAGAGATATCTCAATCTTCTTGTAGCATGTTAAAATGGATCCAAGACAAGCTACAATTTAATTGTGACAAAAAGATGTTGAAATCATTTGTTGAATCAAGTTATTGGAAATGTTGATTTTGTCATGAGTGACCTGGATTGGGTCAGTCATTTGGTGTATATGAACCCTTAATATAAACTTGGCAATTTGAATCAGAATTGAGCTGTTAGTAGTTGTGGTTGAAAACAAACACTATTGGTTTTAATTGAAGCCAATTTATATTGTGGAGTAGAGATTGTTGGTCATATTCATTTTGCTTATTGGGAGTAACAAAATGATTTGCATCACCCTAAGCTGGCATCTATCATTATTTGGAACTCCATCAGGGGCCAAATCAGACAATCCTTTTCGATTGGCAGCACAACCACCGTTCAAAGGGATTTGAACTTATTTGGTATATGTCAGAACAAGTGATTTATCTGTGACATTTATTGTTGAAATAGCTAGAGGAACCACTCTAGGCTCCTCATGTTTATGACAAACTATTAATTGAAGCAGATCAGGCACTGTAGGTGCGCTAGTAACACTAGGTCAGATAACTGAGAACAACCTACCTGCTTGAAGGTGTTCTTCATGGATCTTACCCTTTGTTTGGTCAGGTAGACTCTGGTCAGCAATGTATCTACAACCACTCCAAAGTGTTGTAGCTTCTGAAATGGAACTAGGTTGTCCTTTTTATGAGTTAGCAGAAAAACCCTTTTCTGGATAGGAAGGAAAGCACAACTCGACATCTGTTACATCTTATGGAAGAGAAACAGATCTGATCAGGACATTGTGAAGTTATGGGTATAAATGAAGATCTCACTGTTTTAATGTGTCCCTATCAGTGTAGTGAGTGTCACTGAATAAAACAACAGACTGAATGGTAGAGCCTTGTATGGAAAAAGCTTTTCCTGGTAAGCAGTGTGTAGATAATTGTGATGAGGTAGGTGGATTGGGATGCAGAAACAACTACAACTAAGAACAGGGACACACAAAATCATGGAGCTGAAGTGCCTCCAGGGTTTTCTGGAGAATCTCCAGTCTGACCCTGTTTTTTGTTTGTTTGTTTTTAATAAACCAATTGATCCATTTTAGGTCTAGCATCACACTCTAAATTTTGTTTTGATTGTTTTAAATGTAGAATTAAAGAAGATTGGAACAAGCCTCTTTGTTTTTATAGTTTTTTAATTGTCACAATATTGATCAAACGTCTTGTGGCTTTTGGTATCAGCCAATGAATCTTTGCTTTCCTGTATCTTGAGGAAGCAATGAAATAGTGATGAGAATGGTATATGTATATGTGAGCAAATCTTTAGAGTTGGGAGGACCCTGGCTGAATTTGTTATGAAAGATGAAAGAAAGACTGCAGTCTTCCTCTCACCCTTTAGCACCAGTCAGCCAGGACTGAGGCTATTTGTGTCATTGTTTGACAAGAATTGTCACTGAACATTGTTGTTGTAGGTTTAGGTGAAGCAGTTGCTGGGGCTGATGGCAAGGTTGGTAACTAAGCTCAGACCACTGTCTGCCAAACCTATTGTCTCTTGTAAAATAAGTATCTATGGGGGGGAAAGGAGGATTGTCCCTGATGAAGGGACTTCATTTTTTATTTTTATGTGAAAAAGCAAATGATTTTCCCTTATCATTAAATTTTTTATCAATATTGGATCGTGATTGTTGAAAGAGTATATCACCAATCAATTATCAAATTTTGTTTAGAACAGGCATCCATATGACCGCAGTTTGTATATTTGTTTGATTTTATTTAAAATCTGCCTCTTGACCAATATAGAGGCTGCCTGTGGCCTTTTGTCAAATTGTATTATATCTGGCCTGGCATAAGCTGAGAAAGCAGCCATTCTGAGTATTTTGTAGGTTGTCTTGATATAATTTTATGTTCACCTGATTATGAGGGATCTCATAAAATCTTTAGCCCACATAAGGTCAGCCCTTGAGAAAATGACATAGTTGAAGCAGCCCTAATTGCCAAGGAGGATGCTGTTTATGATCGTTTATCTGTCATTTTATTAGGGTATGTATATATACATGTATATTGTATATGTATGTGTGTGAAAGAGAGAGGGAATGTGTGTCTCATAAAGCCTGAGTATAAATGGGAGAAACCCAGGACTTATAATGAATTATCCATTGGTTAGAACTGGAGTTTTGCCATTACCTGTCAAGGTAAATGATAAGGCTTATTAACAGACACAGAACTTAGGTGCAATGTGGCAGGTTTATCCCACTCTTACTGACAACTTTTTGAAGACAGCTCTGAAGAGTGTCTCTAGGATTGAAGGCCCCGGTCTAAGAAAAGTCACCTTTGCCTTGTGGCAAATCAAGACCGTTTCTTGTAGACTAATTGGAGTAAAGGGGTGGCCTCGGAAATGTTATTTAAAAATCTTAACCATTGTGTAGTAACACTGCAAAATGCTCAGTCACAAAAATGGAGCGATCTTGATCTCTAAAGGCTCTCCATTATCATATTTAGACAATATAGGAAAATCAGGGCCTTGTTTTATAGGAATGTATTATAGGAAAGAACCTTTTTTTTTTTAAATAAAAGATGGTAAGGTCTTTTTGTTGTCTTTAGACTCAGCCAAGAGACTTTATTGTAAACAATTTGTCCCCAGTAAGAGGTAGAAATGTCAGATTTTATTTGTAATGGACATCTATGTGTCAATTTATTTGATCAAATCTGTTGTTGTAGTGGAACTAAACCAGTTGTGGTCTTGGATTGTGTCAAATCCCATTTAGGCTAGTGTCTTTTGAAATAGCCACTATCCTAAACCATTTTTTAATGTTCTGGCAGAACTTTATTTTGACCTCAAGTGTTTTTTTTTTTTGTTTGTTTGTTAGTTTTTAACGAGTGCTGTAGGCCACATATAGCTCTAGAAAAAATGAAAACAGGAGAAACAACTTTCATTGAGCATAAACTATGGCAATCATAAGTGGGATCTGCTGATTCCCATAACGAGGTGAGCTGTAACTATAGACAGACACACAGAGCTATTGGATTTGGTCTCACAATAACAATCTATGGAGGCCTTATGACCTTCATAAAATCTGTATGAAAATGGAGTATCTGGTGTTGAAGGCCCAGGTTTGGATGGGGAGAACATTCTTCCCTTGAGAAAGATCAGGATCTTCTAGCTTTTAATTGCACCGAGGTGTCATTAAATTGTAATATATTAATTGTCGTATATAATAATAACATAAAAACAAATATAGCAATAATAAAAGATCATCAGACCCCAAAAGTCTAAGAGATTTCAGGAGCTTTCAGGAGCCACTGAAAGGCCTTCAGTTTTATTTGTATTTCATAAATATATATATTTATTTCAGATCAGATTCCCCTTGTGAGGAATGAACTCCAGTTAATATTTTGTTTTAAGAGAAGCAGACTGGAGCAGAAGCAGCAGGCCTTTCTTCTTTGACTTGGTGTCTTTAATCAAAATGGCTGCCACACCTTAAGTTGCAGCTTTGTCTCTTATTTTAAAAAGGAGAGAACAATAAATAAACTGTTTAGGCAAATTTATCCAAAGGAGTGACTGAAATATCCAACTAGGGGATGATGTACCTGGCAAATCCTTTTGTTAACCCTCTCTGATGCCTTCAGTCCAAGTGGATCATGGAGGAAGGAGAGTAGGTGGAGGAGGAGGAGGCAGTTGGTTTTGGAGGGAAACTCTCCATTTGCACTTCTGTGCAACTGAGGTCTCTTTTAAACTGGCAATGCAAGCCAGAAACTTTTTTAAAACTGGCAATGCAAGCCAGAGACAAACTCTCTAGCCATATTAATGAGATAACTGAAATCTCTTTGAAAACTGGCAATGTAAGCCAGAAACAAACTCTCTAATCACACTATTGAGGTAAATGAAATCTCCTTGAAAACTGGCAATGGAAGGCAGTAACAAACTTCTGGGGTAACTCTTAACCCACAAACATAGGATTAGAAGTAGGATCATGACTCACCTCTTGAAGTCTGCCTCCTCTCTCTCTCACTGCCCAAACCTCTTCCCAGGTTTGATGTCTGCAGTGGGCGTAATCTGGCCAAGGACAGGTGGTTCTCTCCTCTGGCCACGCCAAGGCCTCTCTGGTTGTCCATCTCACCGCCCAAACCCCTTCTGGGGATGGTGACTGCGGTGTGGCGCCTTTTGGTTAAGGACAGGGAATATTCCCTCCTCCACCGCGCCAATTCCTTTTGGGATGTCCATCTCACTGTACAGACACCTTCTTGAGGTTGAAGATTGCAGAGGAGCACATCTGGTCCAGGACAGAGGGATCTCCCTCCTCCAGCCGTTCCTGGGCTTCAGCCAGACATGGCTGGGCTGTCTTTTTATTCTTTAATGCTGGAGTTGTTGCCTCACAGCACAGCAGCTTCTGAACTGTCTCTCCCTGCCTGGCTTTGTTTCAGCCATTAGAGAGGCAAAGGGATAGAGAAAGACTAAAGAAAAACATTGCTGTTTTTTGCAGGAGAGAACAGATCATGAATAGAAGAAGAATAGAAGAAATATTAGAAGAAATATTAAAGTCTTTAAGACAAAGTCAAAGAAGGAGGAGAAAAGGAAAAACACAGCCTACTCGGAGCGAGGCAGGAAAAAGACTGAGGGATGGTGGGGGTTGCTCCCTCTGGTGGCGACTCCTTCAAGTCTGTTTTTCCTGCCTATTTCGGAGCAAGAGATGGAATCAACCCATGTTATAGGATGTTTCCACCTCCATCGCTGGAAAATGACCTTGAGCAAGTCACACTCTCCTTAGAACTCAGAAGGCAAAACCTACTCTAAATAAATCTTGCTAAGAAAACTCTGTGATAGGTTCACCTTAAAGTTGGAAACAATTTGCAGACAAACAACAACAATGGCTAAGAAAAGCAAGCCTAGGCACAACTCTATACAGGTTGAGTATCCCTTATCCAGAATTCCAAATTCTGAAATACTCCAAAATCCAAAACTTGTACTTGCAAGGCTGGAGAGAGATGCAGCTTGAGAGAGACATGAGAATCTGTGAAATGGCGAGAGGCGTGGATTCGTGCCAAGCACTATACTTGGATTCCTACCAATTCGCAGATGCTCATCTCTCTGCACTCTCATTATATATATGCAAATACAAGTGTGATGGTGACAACGTGGCACTGCCAAAATCTCTTTATGGACCTTTTACTCTTTCTCTTTGTGCCACCGCTGCCACCAATTTGGGAAGGTGACTTACTTTCCCAAACCACTCAAGGGATTTTTAACACTAAAAGGTTTTCCTTAATGTTGGTAGCGTGCAAACTGCACTTCTGAAATCACTCCAGATAGTTACTTGCTGAAACAAAGTTATAAGTTTATTTGCAAGTTAAGTCAAATACAGTAGCTCTTGTGTTGGATGTTGTTCATATTTGATACATTACTGGAATACTTTATTTGTTACACTGTTTGACTTTTGTTGCTTCTTGTTTTTATAATGTTTCCGTATACAAACCAAAACACTCAGAATCTTTATTACATTTTTATTTCCTACACCTCTTCTAATTATTTATACCTTACTTATTACTACACACTATGTCTCTCCTAGTACAACACTTCAGTTCACCCAGGACACTCCTTGTCCTCTCTTGGGTACTTTAAGCTTTTTAAAACTGCCTTTCTCTGAAGCCTATTCCATCCTCAAAGGCTCTTCATCGCCTCAAGGTAATTCTTATCTTGACCCTAACCTATTCCCTATCTGGTTCCTATCTAATCCCTATCTAACCTCAGCTCTTTCTCTCTCCCTCCTTATATCCCTCCTGACTACACTCTCATTGGCTGATGCTAGGCTCATCCCAACTGGATGTTGCCAAGGCTCAACCTGCGTGCTTAAATTTGCCTTTTTCTTCACATGAAGTATTTCAAAATCTAAAAAGAAAATAACAATCGGATTCAGAAATACAGAACACTCACAGCTGCAAGCATTTCAGATAAGTGAGGCTCAACCAGTATTGTTATAAAGAGAACATAACGAAAGCAAGGACTGAATGTTATTCTTGAAAAAGTCTGCTTAATGAGCCATTCGGAGTATATTATTGTCAGAATGACAACCCCTTGCAATTTGAAACCTGCACCTACCTTGAAAGATTCCATATCAGAGAGTAAACAGGCACTCTGCATACGAGCTCGAAGATGGGCTCCTTCTGCTGATGTTCCCAGTTTAGCCAGAACTTCAGACTGTTCTTCTAACAGATCCTCAGTCATAGGAGCTGGTTCCTGCAAAGTACAGAGACATAAAGTGCTAGGTGATAACCTGCAGAATGTCCTTCAGGCTTGGTAGCTCTCATAGGGATAAATAAAAAACTAAAGAACAGCATAGTGTAGTGGTTTCAGCATTAGACTACAGCCCTGGAAACCAGAGTTCATTTACCTGCTTGAGCATAAAAATGCAGTGGTTGACCACTGGCAAGTCACATGCTCTCAGCCACAGAGGATGTCAACGGCAAGCCCACTCTGAAGAAACTTGCCAAGAAAACCTTATGAGAGGGTTTGTCTTAGGGTCACCATAAGTCAAAAATGACTTGGAGGCACACAAACAACAACAACAATGGGCAGCCAGAGGGAAAAAATACCCTTTTGGTTCAATCTGTCCTAGAAGCTATTTCTTACAAGCCAGTTTTGTGTAGATATTTAGGCCTAAATGAAATTATTAATCCCAACTACAGTGCATCCACTGAATTAACAAAATTTTCATACGTCTCAGTTAAATGAATCTACTGGATATAAACCATGGTCTGACATGCTTGCTTGTACTAAAAAAAAAATCCACATTTTCTCCGTTTGGATGTTACAAATATAAAACTGTAGAGAACAGGACATACTGCACCAAGGGTAGAAAATGACAGATTATTGTTGTTCTGGAAAAATGCACCTCTTCAGCACTTCGAAAGAGTTAATTTGATTATAGGGGAAAGGTGCCTTGAATCCCATTTTGGGAGAAAGGCAGGATATAAATTCAATAAATAAGCTGCATTGCATGTGACGCTTATGCAAGTTTAGGGGTGACTCTCTAAATTATGGAAATGTGAAAGAGTAATTCAGAGATGTCTAGATCCCTTAATGTACAAGAGTCCAATTCAACTCACACTGTGACTTCACCATCTTCATATGTATTTATATTTCACTTGTGGAACCTGAACACATGTATAAACACAGATCTATGTTTGTGGGAAAACCAAACTGTTAATCAAATTACTTTTTTCATGTGATGCCAGCTCTTGGAGCACTTTCTTTCTGCCGTATCGTAGCACTACAAGTTCAGAAATCAGAAGCAGAATACTTCTAAATCTTTCTCTCTAACCTGTGTTATTGGAACATAGAGAGGGTCTCCAGGATGAAGCAAAGTCAAGTTGCCATGTTGATGTAGTCGACCTTCTGGCTTTAATGCTAGAGTCTCTTTGCTGCCATCTTTTGCAATCCCTTTCTTCCCACCTTCTTGTCCATTTGCTTTAAGGTCCTCTGTGTCACTCAGGCATTCAAAAAATTCTTCTTCACTGTCACTCCAGGATTCCCAAGATTTTCCTACTTCTCCTTTTTCCTTATCACTCTCTTTTGAACTGTCAGGTTTTCCAGTGTCACCAGAAGAGCGATCAGAATTTACTTTTTTCCCTTCATCTCTTGCCTTCTTTCTTTCTATGCAACAATTTAACATCTGGAAATAAATACAAATTGAAAAATGTTTATTCTTATTTTACATACATCCACAATAGCTTGTTGTTTAAGCTGCGCAGCACAATATATCTGAAATCGGTAACCAGACAGTTATAGCTTGAATTCAAGCTATATGTTCTTGCATAAGGACACTTCACTCACACAAGTCCCTATCACCAATAAGCAGCAATTCCTGCCCCTCCAACTCATCCCAGTGTCCCAGGATCCCTCAGTTTCAGATGGTTGGATGCTGGGGACTGAAGAAACTGGAAGGGAGCCAGAAACCATAATTATGCAACAGAGCTGTATTCACATTTCTTTGGACCCAAGCCTCTGGTTCAAAAATGTTAAAAAAATGCCCTTAACACTCAAGCCAGCTAGTACCACTGTTGATGTTTTAAAAGACAGGAACTGTTTTTGTGTTAACTGCTATTTTTAAAAGACACAGGCTCTAACAACTGCAGGATAGTGACAGAAAAAGTAAAAGGATCTTACCAGGAGCCCTGGTGGTGCAGTGGTTAAATGCCTGTACTGCAGCCACTCACTCACAAACCATAATAATCAATACCAGCTAAAGGGCTCAAGCTCAGCTCAGGCTTGCAGCCTTCCAAGGTTGCTAAAATGAGTACCCAGATTGTTGGGGGCAATTAGCTTACATTTTGTAAGCTGCTTATGGAGTGCTTAAGTGCACTGATAAGCGGTATAGAAATGTACTTGCTGTTGCTATTGCTACCATAAAATTTTGAAAATGTTATATTGTTTTTTCTTTGATAATTACCTGGAGTTTCTGATGAAGTAAACAACATCTCAGATCTGGAGCACCACTGGCTAACCTAACAAAAAGATACATTTATGTTACTAGCACTGTTATATAATGTCTGCAAGATACAGTCACCATATGGTTTTCAGAAGGAGCAGTATATAGGTAAACGTGGAGTACAAACTTTCAAGTCTTGGACTGCAATCCAGAAATCCATTTAAGATGTTGCTGTAAATACTTTTACCAAACACCTGCCTCTTATGCTCAGTTATAGATTAACCCCACTTGGGCACAGTCATAATTATCAGTCCAACCTCCTATGCAGGGTTATTTGTAATCTAAAATGCCATTTTAAAGGAGGTGCACCAAACACACACATGGTTCATACTGTCTTATATGGCGGCAGTTAAATGTGCTGAAAACAGGAAGGCTTTTGTGGAAGCAACAAAATAATGCTCTTTCTAAAGCACCAAATCAGGAACCATATCACAAGCTATGGCTCTTGCATTCCCCTACTGTACACTATTACAGTACTCATAACTAAATGACATGAAGAGAACTCACCCTGGGATAAAGATGTTGTTCTCCCACCTGAAACGCATTTCCAAGACAAATTCCTGCCAGAGATGTGCAACTCCTTTGACCCCACCATGGTAAAAGTTGATCATACAAAGACAGAGGGCCAATTTGTAAGTCAGACTATCTGAAGGAGCAGATTTGAACTGGATGTAGAGATTCTAAACACAAGGAGCAAGCAAAGGAGAGGGAAGTTAAGCCAAACAAAAATGCATGAAATAAGACAGTGAAGCAAACATTAAAAACTAGTAAACATACACAAATGTATTTAATTTACAGAATACTGGGGTTACCTTAAAAGGCAAGGGGCTTATACATGAAAAACTATGTTTTTGTTTTTAAAGAATGGCAATGAAAACAATTTCATAATCAAAGCTCACAAAAATATCTTTACATTTCTCTGAAGATGCCAGCCACAGATGCTGGTGAAACGTCAGGAACAAACTCTTCCAGAACACGGCCACATAGCCCAAAAAAACCAAGAAAAACTTTTTACATTTTTTTCCTTTTATTAAGCCATTAAAATGTAGTACATATTTCTTACAAATGTAGCCTGAACTTACATAGTCTTCATTATCTGGGGGAGGAAGGCTTCCTGCTGATGTACTAGTTCGTGCTTCAGATCCATCTGTCAATTTGTCAGCAGCATCAGGGAATAAGCACTTAAGGGGAAAGTTCACAGTGTCAGCTTTCATATAGATTTGCTATCCTGACACTTTTTCACAGGCATTAGATGCTACATCAAAATTCTGTCAAAGGACTGTTAAAAATGCTTAGATGTTTTTTGTTTTGTAAGAAACCAAGTATTTTATAAAATCATTTATATTTGTTCTTTCCAAAATAAAGTACTCAAGCTGTTCATACTGTATCAGGCATAACAAAATAATCAAAACAATGGCAATATAACAGCAGCAAAAATAAAACAGCCAATGAACACGTATATAAAAGGCAAGCTCAAAAAACACTGCTTTCATTCTCCTTTTAAAGAAGCAAAAAGGAGAAAACTGAACAAGTTCCAAAGTCCAGATACTGAGATGGAAAAAGATGTTCTCAGTTCCTAACAGGAGGGCATAGTGCTTCAGTTACTGAAGTATTATGTAATTTACCTATTCAAAAAATATGATTGACACTCTAATGTAGGTTCAAAGTAAGAAATCAGTGCAAGTTGCTAGAATATAAACATATCAAAGACCTGTATTACTATTAGCATTTTCAGGCTGAAGCTTGTATATACTTTAAGAGTAGCCACAAAGAGGGCACACTGCAGCTGGCTAACCTCCATGTGACAAAGAAACATGTAACTATTTCAAGAACACCTTATTAGAAGAGATTATAGCTGACAAGCCACTCAAAGCTGGACAAAGTCACTCTTAGTTTGAAGAGAATGCAAATTCAAACACAGAGCTGCACCATTAAATTTAACATTAGTAACTTACCAATAGGATAGTATTGAGGACTTCATTATTTAATGGTGACTCATCTATGCCTCTGTGTTTACGAATCTTTTTCTTTGCAGTATGAACCATATTTGTCACTGACAGTTTATGGATTGGGACTGGTGCTGGCTCCGTGAGCTTTGACAAAGCATGGCTTATATCAGCATCTATAAATATCAGGATGTTTCAAAATAAGCTCAGAATTTATTTGGAATCCACATTTATGTCCTCATTTTCTACTCTTAATTTGATTTCTTAAGAAAAAATACAACTCCAAGGCGGTTTTGCTAAATCTGATTGTGCCACCTGCTGCCTGGTCCAGAATAAGTCTCAGAATGCATTACAATGTAACTGTGGATATCCTGCAAAAGCTAATCAAAACTAGATAGTAAAATTATAACTTTCTCTGTAGGTAGCAAAGAAAAGAACACTGGTTCAAAACCTTTGGTCCTCCATTTGTTTTGGATTTCAACTTCCAGAAGTCCCAGCCAACTTGGCCAACAGTCAGGATTATTGGAACTGAAGTCCAAATCACTTGGAGGACCTGAGTTTGGGAACAACTGTTCTAGACAGAACATGGCCACAGTTTCCTTTGTTGGGGTCCTCCTCTCTGGTGAAGAGGCACTGAAAGACATTCTTGCAGAAACAACAAGGCCATGTCCTCTGTACTGTGGAAAAGGGAAAGATGCCAGACTAGAAATTCCTTTCCTTACATTTGGCCCTTTTGCTCTTTCTCCAGGTCCAGGGCTTTCCATAATTTCAAGCCTACTTGGTCCAGATCACGTTTTCAGTATAGGTCACAGAGATCTCCTCCAAAGCCCAGAAGGCCATACTTCTGACCACCATAATTGGGCAATACTGGACAGATTAATCCTCTTCCTCCCGACCTAGCAGAAATCCACTATGGATCCCTGGATTCTAGACACCATTGTTCACTGTTATTCCCTAGAGTTCGCCCATCATTCCCATCCCAGGTTCCTTCCGTTACCAGTATCCAAGTCTCTTTAAAAAAGGCTATCACAGAGGTGACTCAATACCTCTTCCACCACATCAAGACAATAGAACCAGTGCCCTCAAGGGAGTGATTCGGAGCGGTCTAGTTATTTTTCCTGGTACCCGAGTGGGGAGTGGAGGGAAATCAAATCAATTTTTCACAGGTCCCAGTCCACCTCTCTCTTCTCCTTTTGCCTCCATCCTTCTGATGTGTCTACAGAGACTATGCACCAATCAGACATATGGAAATCTCAAAAAATATACATTTGGTGGACCCATTCCTCTAGATCAGACCTGCACAACTTGCCAGTAACTAAGGGCCAAAATTACATAGACTAACTTCTTCGGGCCACAGATAATAATAATAATAATAATAATAATAATAATAATAATAATAACAACAACAACAACAAACAATCAATCAATCAATCAATCAATCAATCATATTAATTAGAATTAATTCCATTCTCCTCTTCCTCTTACCGGCCCTCTCCTAAGGAGAAAGCCAAGTGGCAGAAGAGCCTTGCTTCTCCTCCTCTGCCTCCCAGATTTCTCCTTGGGAGGAGGCCAAGTGACGGTGGAGCGTTGGGAGGCGAGTATTTGCCTCTGTTTCTTGTACACTGCCTGGCCTTCTCAGAAAGCCAGACAGTGGAGGAGCCTTGAGGATCAAAGGTTTGCCTATCCTCCTCCTCCTCCTCCACCACCTGCCTTTCTCCCAGGAGAAAGACAGGCAGTGGAGGAGCCAAGAGAAAGCTGAGCAGTAGAGGAGCCTAGCAGGGCAAGCATTCGCCCCTCCTCCTCCTCCCATACATGGCCCTCACCTGAGGAGAAGGCTGACCAGTGGAGGAGCCTTGAAGTCATTTCACATCATCATGGGCCATTCAAAACCCTTTGACAGGCTGCATGTGGCCTCCTTGCCATATGTTGTACAGGCCTGCTCTAGATGATCTGAAACATACTTTGTCTCATTCCCTGGGGGGAAAGAGGAAACTGTTCACTCTGGCCCACTGGCTCAAAGCATGCATTTTCACAGCCTGAGGCACTAATGTTCCCTAAACCATTGCACATCAGCACCCAATCTACTAAATTGGTGGCCACATCCGCAGACTTTTCCCTGCTCCCCTTGGACAAATCTGTAGAGAAGCAGCATGATCCAATCCTTTGACCTTTGCTGGGCACTATAAACTGGACAGTTTTGCCTCAACCAAGGCTGCATCTGGAAGCACGATGCTGCAGCAGGTTCTTCCTAATTAGCCACATCCCCTTTCCCCCCTTTCCAGCTTGGGTGTATCCCCACTTGAGAATGTATACTTTGCTGCATACAGAGAATGGTACATTAGGTACTATCATGATAGTTCATTCTTGTATGCAGAAAAAAGGAGACATCCTGGGCAGTGTTTTCCTGTTTCTTAATAAATTTCTTCCTCCTCTTGTAGTTAATTTCTAGCTCTCTCTATCCTACTCTGTGGCCAGAACTGAGGATGGATCAGGGGTGGGGCATGGACTTATTGTTCTGGCATTCCTTGCCTAGTTAGGGCAGCAACAGGAAATAACCCAGCTGGGGATGTCTCCCTTTACCACACACAAGAATAGTAAGTACTCAATGTGCCAATCAATTATTTTTTTTTGGCTTGAAAATAGGTAAAAACAGACTAAACAGGAGGAGAAATAAAAATAATACTGCTCTGAGGAAGTGGAAATTGTTTTACACTAACATGCCTTAATCCTGTAACTCAGGTACCACTATTAGTTTTCTCAAATGGATCTTACTTCCACAGTGGTGAATACTTTACTACTTTCACAAGTACAATGACCAAGAAAAAGAACTTTCTAAAAGAAAATCATATTAACTTCTACCTTTGCCTTCTTCTTCAAATGCTGATCTTCCTAGAATCTCATCTGTTGATTCTTTTCGACGACAGAGTTTGAAAAATTCAGTAACAAAATCACCTAAAAAAAGGGAAGAGAAGATATAATTTAAATATACAATGGAATTCTTTGTGATTAGTTTTTCTAGTGTTAGTTTTTGATCTATTCGACAGTGAAACACTTCCTTGGAGTGTGATAAAGCCTCCTTCTTTGGAGGTTTTTAAACAGAAGCTGGATGACTGGGGTGCTTTTATTGTGAGTTCCTGCAAGGCAGGGGTTTGGACTGGATGGCCCTTGAGGTTTCTTCCAACTGTATGATTCTACTGAGGTGCAGTTTATTACTTTGGTTTAATTGACATGCCCAGCATGGCCAGATAATAAATAAAATGTGAGAAGACTATCAAATTTTCTATAGTAATATCAGTGCATATAAGCACTTATCTTGTGAGGTAAACATATGCATTGCATTATGTTAAAGAAGTAATGCCCTGGGACACATGTTTGGTTAACTGTGATATACCTGTAGGTTAATGAATGTATGAATTACATTTGAACCCCGAATTTCTTCTATAGTAACCTTGACTTTAACATAAAATTTGAAAACAGAGGCAGAAATAACATGGAAAGAATAGGGATAGGTTCCAACACTACCAAAAAGAAGAGCTCTTCAACATATTTAATGAACTTTTTACCCCAAACAAACAATATGCACATGAGACAAGAAACAACCAGGTCAGGTAAGCCTTGCATGAGTAAATAGAAATATTCTGAAGATTCTAGATACCACCTGAAAGCTTCCAAAATCCATCCAGGCATTACTTTCTTTCATTAGCCTCCACTTTTCCTATGATATCTATTTTAGTGGCCAAATAGATGCATGCTTCTTTAATATGCTGGGGATCAATTGTGAGGCAGACATAACGGCTTTCTCATTTTCTGTTTTGCTGTTGACAATGTTCAGTAAGGGATTTTGAAGGCAACTGCTGCGTAACTTGTCTGGTTTAGGTAGACATGCATGGCTACAAAATGATTAGCTAGGGCAGAATCCTGAACTCTTTCTTAGAATCAGTTTTATTGCACTGCTTATTGAAGACACATGCAGCAACCCAACACTAAAGTCTATGTTTCTCTGGGCCTCCTTCACCATCCCCCTATTGTTGATGCTTCTAAAATATTTCCAACCAGCCAGAAAAGTGGGGACTTGGTGAGCATTAACAGACTTTGTAAAAAGGAGCTTCTTTGTCAGAAGCTTGTTAACTGAGGTATGCCTGTATTCTTATAGCAAGCCAAATCAAATTAAGAGGTTTCCAGATGTCATGTTAAACTATAATTTAGTATATTACAAGCAAGTCATAATGCATCTTCATGAACCTTGGATAAATGTGCTTTGTCTCACTCTCCATGCAGCCAGGATGAGTAGTTCTACTTTTGCTTAGCAATGATTTGTCATATTGTCTGGAACAATAATCTACAGTCAGCATTAATTATGTTTAATTTTAAACAAACCAACTTTAAAGCAAAGTTGCTGAAGCTTGGCCTGTTTAAACCAACACCAACATTAATGATAAGTACAGTTCCAAATCTTGTTATGCTAAATTAAGGTTTGCTCTAACATCCAAAGGCTACCATAATGACATGCATTTATTGTACTTATCATCCATAGGTGTGTTACAAATTTTACAAAAATTATACATTTTTCAAAAAGCAACATCACTAATATTCCTTAAATACTGCAAGCTGCCGTTTGGTAAACAATATTCACCTTTAACCAAAAATTGCACTGAAGAACCTAGAGATTCCTAGAGAAGTGGTCTCTTGAATAAAAACATAGTGTTTTTGTTATTTGCGATTTTTCCGCATTCACGAGGGTCCTATGACCCTAACCCCAATGAATGTGGAGGGATGAGTGTATATGAATAAGAGCTATATTTGTGTTATTCTGCAAAGACTACACCTTCCTAAGTTTGTGGAGGGGATCTCCTCTGTTTTGCACCAGTAGGAACAAATACATCATGTGAGTATATGAGAGAGGGCCCTCTCCTCTTTGGTGATCTGTTTATGGAATGTCCTCCGCTTAGGGGCCCAACTGCCACCAATGATGGCTTCATTTCAGTGCCAAGCTATCTAATGCTTTTATCCAATTTGTATATGGTTTTAATTCGCTTTTACCCGTTACATATTTTGACTTTTTTTACTGTTATAAATTTTAAATTATTGTAACTAATTTCATTTTACACCACTAAGGCATTTGGAGATAAGACATAGCTCTAATGGATGTTTTTATACACCATGGATTCTTAACCAAAATATTTCAAATATTATGAAGAAACCTGAAAAAAAGATATACATTCTGGGTTGCTTACTCAATAAGCATTGTGGATTATCAGCTTTTCTAACTCTTACAGACCACTGAGGTGCCTGAAGAGGATCCAAGTCTCTAAAAAAGAAAAAAAAATGTTAACCGCTGCATTAATTACGCATATTGAAGACAGCAACCTCAAGGACTTCCATATTAATCCTCCACATACTAATAACAGAATACATTTAATCCCACTTTCCATTTTTTACTTATTTAGTTATTCTTTCTTACTTTGTCTAATCCTGTTATTATCATCTCTGTCAACTCAAGACTATCATGCATAGAGCTAGGTTCCCAGAAAGGCACAGTACCTCTTCCTCTTATATATGGCATTAGTAGCTTATTACATTTGAACTATCAAAGGCCTTTGGTGTTTATCTAATTACTTTTCTCATCATCATCATCATTAGCAGCAGCAGCAGCAGCATCATCATATGAGATTATGCAAGATCATGAATCTCATGGAAACATGCAAGGTAAGATACCACAACTGAAAAGAAAGATCTACAAAAATGGGAGTTTGTTGGTTTGGCCCATGACCATTTCAATAATATATCTTCTAAAAAGGGATGGGGAAGGATTTAAAAAAAAAAAAAAACTTTAGATCTTCAAGATTATGAAAACCAATACAGTGGATTTTGCTAGAAAAAGCATTGAGCGTCCGCACGTTCTGTGCGCGAGTGCGTGACTAGCATCTCGCGGCGTCACATCCGGGGCACAAAAAGAAGCGCCATTTTGTGGGCTTCTTTTTGCTCCGCGAGGGAGCCGCACGGTTTGGCCGCTGCGGCTCCCTCGTGGAGCAACAGGCGGCACTGGCAGACTGCCGCTTTTAGGTGGTCTGTAACGCGCCTAAGTTAGCTGGGATTCTTAGACAAGGTAGGATCTTGAAACAAGCTCCTCAGATATTTGGATTAGAAAAACATAAACAATATACTTACGAATAAACATCATTATCTACAATTATGCCCTCTGTTAGATGAGGCCATGTAGTTGCTAAATGGAGTTCACTAAAAACAGAAGGAAGTACAATTGTAAACAGAGTCCAAAAATCAACACACTAACACTGGCAATTGTTCTGATCCAAACCTAGCCTTGTGTGAAAAGTAGGGCTCCTTCCATCCACAGAAAGCTTTTGCTCTAGTCAGGGATCCTATTAGCAGACGTGGAGAGAAAGAAGACTTGCCAATTGTCTCTCTTTCTCCTCAAGGGCACTAACAGACGCACACACATGCCTCAACTCTACCTGCACTGTGAATTTACCATTATCATTTTTCTTCTCCTGTATGATGTTTACATTTTGGTTGACGGGGGAAAAAAACAGTGAAGCTTTGAAGGTTTGCATGATACCTTTTGTGGCTGGCCAATAAAGTGATCACTCTTTTTGGATTATGAGGTATGGTCAACATGGCTATCCCTGAATACTACTCTAAAGGGTTCCCTTATCCTCCAGAACAGTTTTACAGAGGGCACAAGGGACTGCAGAGAGAAGAGGGAATCTCCCCACTACACACCTTCCAACACTGGGGACACCCCAAGCCAAGTTCCATCCCATACCCAAACTGAAATTCAAGATTTACGCCTATAGCTTTACAATCCAGTACATTTTGTGTTTGCAGTTAACCAACAGCACATATATTTACTTTTATCCTTTAAATATATGGATGTTAAAAACTTAAATCACTTCCTGGCTGCATAGTGTATAACTGAATTGAGACAGCAATGTGCCCTAATGTTCCATCCACAGTAGATGTTTCTGAGTTTTCTATTGGAGCAGCTGGATAGAAGTATTACATTTCTAGGAAAAATACAAATGTTTATGTGCAGTGCCACAAAACCACTACTTTTGGGTAACAAGTACATTTGCAAAGCCTTATTCATCTGCTATATGTTAAGTCACAGAAAATTACAAGAACAAAATCAGTATTAAAAAGTGCTGCTGTGTGGCAAAGTGACTTCACGTGTGGACTTCCCAAACCAACAAAGACAACTTCATTCAACTGGCCTGCATTATTTACCATATTAGATCTTACCTGATAGGATCCTCACAAGCGCCAAATGGCAACTTTCCAAATTCAAGGCCTCCAACTTCTCCTCCAACTAAAGCATCAATATCTATTGACAAAGCATGTTGTACATTACATCAGCATTAAGTAACAACACTCACTGAACAACTGGCTAAATGCAGTTTTATACCTATTTCAGGTGAATCATTAAAATCAGTGGGACTTAAAATAGTACTGATTAACAAGTCTGACTCATTTCAATGGGCGTGCTCTTGATAAGACTATAACTGGATTTAGCTCAATATCCTAAAACAGATAGTAATCCATGTGATCTGGAAAGAAAAGAAAATAGCCACCACAAAGTCTTAATATCCTAGTTACAAATGAACTACATAATCAGACATCATTTTATACAGATTATTTTCAGACTTATCAAGTGAATCAAGGGGGACACACCATGCAGTTTGCATATAGCCTCTCCCATTTTTGTGGTCTCACTGCTTAGTTTGCCACTGCACTGCTGCAATTCAGCAATGATACGGCAATAGCAAAAACAAGCAATGCACCTGAACTCACAAGGGGCTGTTTGCTATCACTGCAAGAATAAGCAACTTCTCTTTTAAAACAAGGCACAAAGAGAGTGCACACCATGTTTTAAAATCACATGATGATTGTTGGAACTCTTCCAAGAAATTCTTATATGAGAGACCATTTGTTTGTAACAACGAATGCATCCACACTGTAGAAATAATGAAGTATAACACCACTTTAACTGCCACGGCTCCATCTGACAGAATCCTGGGATTTTACCACCAGCACTCTTTGGCAGAGAAAGCTAAATACCTTGTAAAACTATAAATCCCAGAATTCCATAGGCTGCATTATTTCTGCAGTATAGATGCACCCTACATCTACATTGTTGTGAGGGAGGGAGTTCTACATCAGAAAAGAATTCACTGTCAACAGGAAAATATCACTAAGGATTACTTAACTTCAAGAATGTCTCTGTGTTACTGGAACTCTTCCACATACCAGAATAGGTAATATACTTCCAAAATATCAAAAATGGCTTTATTATTTCTAGAACCATTTTCAAACTCTCTTCAATTATAAAAGCAGCCAATCAGATTCAAAGAGCCCCCTCTTTGTACATTGCTAACTCCCTGTCTTGCCAAAAGTCTTTAGTCGCATAGTTCTTTCTATCTGCATCATTTTATATACTAAATTTGATGGAATAAAGCTGTAATATCCACATAATCAAAACATAACATGACATAATATAATAATTATTATAATTATAATATCCCACCTGGTGGCTGTTGAGGCCAAAAATACTGCTGCCAGTCCTGAAGCACATATGTAAGTCTAATGCTTATGGTTATTGGAGGTAAAGGAGTTAATGGGCAGCCCTAGAAGAAATACATAAAGAAACCCATAAGAAGTTAGGACCAAGATTTGTACATTTTTGTTTTAGTCTAAATGGGACACAAAGAAATATCTGAGAACAGAGTCCCAATATTGCTATGATTTATTGCATTGGATACAAGTACATAAAGATCATTCATCATTCTTCTTTCGAAACACTCAAATTAAACAGTTTAATATTATAACTGGTAAGTAAGTAAGTTACAATAAGCTGGCACAACAAAAAGCTAGTCTACTTATTGCAATTAGAAACCCAAGACTCTTTTGGCCTCAAAATTTCTGCTAGCAGGAGACACACGTACTATAAATAGCTATCTCCTTGTATTGCACAGCAACCTATGAAGCTTACTTGAGTTCCAGAAGCAGCCTGAGATAAATAGTGGTGACTATTGTTCAGAAAAGGAAAAGAAAGCTCTACTGCACATGCAAATGCCCCTCAGTCCCTTTGGCAGCATAAGCTCAGTACATTAAAGTGAAAGAAAACAGCTGATGATTGCTGGATACTTATATGGATTGCCCACTCTAGATCTGATCAGTGAATGGGTGGACTCCATTATAAAATACTCAATGTGAAATTATACCAAATAATATTGGGTGAAGCAAATGTATGCTCAGTGGAGCTAAATATCCAAGGACCATGTGGAGTAGTGGTTTGAACATTGGACTACAACTGTGGAGGCCAGGGTTTGAATCCCCACTGGGTGTTCTTCGGCAAGTTACATTCTCTCAGTCTCAAAGGGAGGCAAAGGCAACCCTGATCTGAATAAATCTTGCCAAGAAAACCCTGTGACACTTCACCAAAAGTCAGAAACAACTTGAAGGCACACAGTAACAATTCATCCATTTATTCAAGTCAGCATTTAACGTTTCAGTCTCATGCACTATGCAATTCTCCATGTATTTCAAATGTACTATGCCTATCATTTAGAAAGAGCAAATCTTTAAACACATCAGAAAAGACCACACTAGATATTTCATCTTTCTCCAGGATGATAAAAGGGGAAAGAACTAAAAAAGTAAGATTAATAGCAACAACTGTTATGATTACGTCCCTAGAGAGGCCAGTATGGCCCCATCCCTGCTCTCCCTTTGACAGCAGATAAAAACAGTTTTCAAACTGACAAGGGTTGGGTTATAAATGCTGTGTAATTCAGATTTTAAGGTTTATATATAGTTTAATACATAACTGTTTTAACTTTTACATTTTTAGTTGTTTTTTTAACTTTCATATTTATACATTTTAATGTTTTGGGATTTTTTAAAAATTGTATTGTTTTAAACTTTCTGTTCACCGCCTTGGGTCCCTATATTGGGAGAAAGGTTGCATATAAGTAAACAAAATAAGGAGAAGAAAACTCCATTCATTTTTAATCCCACTGTCATTAATGAATAGGAAGATAAAGAAAAATGTTTTTAAAAATTTATATGAGGTTATTAACATATTGCCTTACATACCAACAAATTATTCACATCCTATCTCAAAGGTGTCTTCAGCTATAAACTAATCAATAGGAGGATATAAGGAAAATGTCCAAGTCTTCCTGATCAAACCAACAGCATCATATACATTTTCATCAAATCATGTGAATAAACCAAAGTCTGTATTATGTCCACAAGATCTGAAGTATTATTGTAGCTGTTCCTGCCTGTGCCCATGAATTTGCATCCCATCTGCATGAACTAACAGAAGATGAATATTCATCTCGCTTTGGCCTGTACAATATCTAGGTTTGAATATAAGAGTTACAGGTAGAAGAAGCATTTGACTACTCTTGTGAAGAAAATCTTGGCATGTGCACTCACAGTTATACTTACAATCTTTGATTTGAAGATGTCCAAAAGTCCTGATAAATGAGTATACTGACTGGGCACTTTGCGAAGATGAACCATTTCAAAATCTGTTCTGACTCCAGGACCCTGACACTCTCCAACATACATTCTTCGCCACTTGTGATGAATTTGCACAAATACTGGCACCTGGCTGCAAAATATTCAGAAGTTTAAATATGTTTTAAACAGACTATAATCTAGCAAGCCAAAATCCAAAACACACTGCAGAAATAATCCTGTTTGAGATCACTTTAACAGCCCTGGTTCAATGCTATGGTATTCTGAGAACTGTAGTTTTGTGAGATATTTAGCTTTCTCTGTCAGACAGCTCTGGTGCCACAATAAACTACAAATTCCCAGGGCTCCCTAGCTCTGAGCCAGGGCAGTTAAAGCGGTCTCAGACTGGATTATTTCTGCAGTGTGATTTGAACCAGAGTGCAAACAGACCACACAATTTGCCATGATATCCTAAACCCATTTACCAGGAGTCCAAACTATGCTTGAGATTGTTAGAACAATCAGCCATGTCAAATAATATAAAAGAAGAATTACGGAAATTAAGTTAGTCATAACAAATATTAGGTTCCACTAATTTCAATTATTTTAACCTATTGCGTGTATGTGCTAGAAAACTCTAGCCAAGTTTCATTTTGCAGAACATGTGCACAAACTAAAAACCAAGTGCACAGAAGGAAACATATCCTATGCAGTGGGCCCTTGGTATCCACTGGGGTTTAGTTCCAGGAAACCCGACAGATGCCAAAATCTGTGGATGCTCAAGTCCCATTAAAAACAATAGCATAGCAAAATAGTGTCACTTATATAAATGGCAAAACAAAGCTTGCTTTTTAGAATTTATATATTTTTAAAAATATTTTCAAGTCATGGATGGTTGAGTCTGTGGTAAGGAAACAGTGGATATGGAACGCCTACTGTATACATATGCAGTTATCTATATATCCTTTCCAAATCATCATAGGGCTAAAACACACTGCAGAAATAATCCAGTTTGAGACCACTTTAACTGTAGTTTCTTGTAGCACCAAAGCTCTCTGACAGAGAAGGCTAAATGTCTCACAAAACTAAAGTTCCCAGACTTCCCTAACATTGAGTCAGAACAGAACACAAAGAGGTCTCCAATTGGATTATGTCTGCAGTGTGTTTTGGCCCATAGTTTACAAATACTGTTACTCAAATTCTGAAAGATCACAACTATTAATTCCACACTGCAAAGGCTTGCTCTCCTAGTATAAAGAGAGTATCAGATCATCAATCTAGAAATGTACTGTAATTTTCTGACTAGGAATACATTCTATATATTTAAGAGAAATATTATGTGAGAAAGTAAATAAATGTATCTTTTTGCTCTTTTCCCTTTTGTTCAGAAGACAACAGCAATTTAATATTTGAAACCATAAACTTTCTCTATATGTTCTTTTGCTGTCAATTAAATATTTTTCACTCACTAGAATTGCATATGTTACAACAGCCAAATACCAACAACATCTGTAGAATTTTACTTACCATCCTGTGTTCCCCAACGCAATAGAAATTGAACTCAGAAGGAGATTACATTTCGATTCACTAAGAATTGCGTCATTGTTTGCTCCTGGTGCAATAACTACAAATTCACGCAGACCATACCTAGAACAAAAGGAACAACATTATCTATAAATATTAAATTCTACAATACACACTGTGTTGCCTTGGTACTGGAATATCAAAAATATACTGTTCCTCAATTGCTTATTCTTATTCCATTAATTCTATCTTGAATTACTATCTATTGTTTTATATGTATTTTGTAGAATGTACGCCACTGGCAGGTTTCATTTTTATTGATTTTATTGTCTGTATGTACAGTGCTGTGTAAATCTACAGTGCTATATAAATAAAGAAGAAGAAGAAGAATATTTGTTCAAGGGAAGCCTAATTTAAAGATAAGTATACTTTTATTTATTTGCAATGTGCTGGATCCAGACTTGACCCTTTCTTCTACAAAACAGAAAAAGACACTCCAACAGAAGCTCACAGCTAGAGGAAGAGGGACAGGGCAACGATTTTCACAGATTTGATCTTTCCCCTGCAGTCCTCCACACTAAGATTTACTAGTTATGCTTTTCAATAAAAATTAAGAACACCAGCACTAGTAAAATCTGATAGCACAGCTCTAGATCCAGCAGTATACAATACTATCCAACAGCACTGTTCTCTAGATGATTCTACCAGATTATTATAATTATATTTATGATGTTGTTAATCAAGTTAATCTTCAAATACTACATATATATTCATGAAGAACAGTTTCTATGAATGTGTATGTGCGAGCCTCAAGCTCATACACAACTAGGGTTTTCATTTTCCTCCTTCAGCAAAGTGCCAAGGAAACTGGTCACCTATCCTTTTGTTTTCAGTTTACCAAAGTTTACCACTATATCCAAATCCAATTAACTAGGGTTTACTGAAATAAGTCAGTTTCACAAACCACGGTCTGAATATTGCTTTTTTCAGTAAACCACAGACAAGACTAAGAACTGTTTGTCTAGGAAGGAAAAAATCCTGATATTTGGCTTTAGAGACAAGCCCAAGGTTTGCCCAGCCTTGTTCATGTGACACTCAAACAATGTAATCATCTTAGGAATGGTCATTCTTACTGAAAATGACATATCTGTATGTCATATATGACATATCTATATATGCTGCAACTATAATTTAGCTGAAGAAGCAAAATATAATAAATTAAATTACAAACATACCATCTCACTAGGCAGTGAGCTCTGGGAGGAAAATCATTATTCATACAGAGAAGATCCTGCATAGCAACTGGAAGAGCATCTGTAAAACCATTCAAAAGGTTTAAAGCATCAGGTCTTCACATTTGAAATCAGCAAAAATGTTTATATATAGAGGATGCAAATGGATTAGCAAAGAACAAATGGATTAAAATTGTTTTCATTTAAAAAACTAACAAGTTTACTGAAACTAAAGGTGGATTCAGATTGAGCAGTATGCAACTGGGCTGTGGAAGTGGACTCCCCCAACCCCTTACAACCAAGACAACACATCTGAAAAGCCTACGCAGAGAGTAAGAAACATAGGAATCTGCCTTATGGCTACTCAGGCTATTGGTCAGTATTGTCAGTGCTGACTGGCAGCAGTTCTCCAGGGTTCCAGGAACAATTGTTCCTAGTTCTTTCTAGAAATCCCTAGTATATCCTGGTGGTGTCCATCCCAAGTATTACCCAGGCCTGACCCCAGCTTACTTCTGAAAACAGGTGAGATTGGATGTATTTAAGGTGGTATGATGGTCAGAGTTGAGGACAGATCTTCCCTGAAAATTGAGCAGCAGCACCTTTCACCCAAAGAAGGCAGATCCTGAATCCAACCCAAGGCATTTTTAAAAAACTATAAATGTTTGGAAAATATGTATGTTAGTAATATCCCTAATGAGCAGGTTTATACACAAAGCTAAAATAGCCCTTCCACCTAGCATGCTCTGAAGACCCACAGAGGCAGCAATTGGGAATCAACCAGCAATTTACAGCAGAGCAGACTGCTGGTTGTGGCAGTTTTCTTTTCCTAGCTTGGAAACTGAAGAAAACAGTCATTTTGCCATGACTAGCAATCTGCTCTGCTATAAAGAAGTGGCTGATTCCAGACAGCCTGCCAGGAAAAAGAAGAGGCAGAGAGCTGAGGAGGAGGAGGAACAGACAACAAAGTCAAGAAGGAGATGGGAACGAGGGATAGCAGAAACAAGGGGGTTCTTCTGCACTGCCTTGTTTGGTTGCCTGGCAGTGGTGGCAGCAGCAGTTGTGCCTCTCTCTTCCAATGAGGAAGTGGGAGAGAGAAATCCACAGCTGAGGACATGGCCCTCCTAATTTAGCCCCACAAACAGCTAGCATTTGCCCATTGCTCTTCTAGGTATACTACTGCCAAGGTTCAAAGATCCCTCAAGGAAATATGTGCTAAAAACATGTACTGGCTCTGGGAGTCATACTTGGTAACAGATGACCAAATCCAGTGTTACTTCTTGATTGACAACAGGCCAAAACACATTGCAGAAATAATCTAGTTTGAGACCACTTTAACTGCCCCAGTTCAATGCTAGGGAATTCTAAAAACTGTAATTTTGTGAAACATTTAGCCTTCTCTGTCTGAGAGCTCTGGTGCCATAATAAACTACAATTCCCAGGCAGTTAAAGTGATCTCAAACCACCTCACTTCTGCAGTGTGTTTTGGATCATACACATAAGAGCATATTTTTTGTGTATGAAAGTATAGCATTTTATATAATTTTGGAGAAGTAATTGATTTTTAAATTTAAAATCTAGCCCTGTAATCAATTCAGGTAACCCTTTTTTAAAAATAGCCACTTGGATTCAATACTCTGAAGTGGAGAAAAAGAGAAACAAAAACAAATAAAAATGCTTCTAATTCATATGAACTAAAAATACAAAGATTGCAACAGTCCAATCCTATCCACGTCTACTGAAAATTCAATAGAGTTCAATGGCACTGACTCTCAATGAAGCTTGTACATGGCAACAAGGAAAGACTGCAATTTTATACTCTTTTACTTGGGAGAAAGTCCCACTGAAGGAACCTGTGAATGTCTACTAAAAATAAAGATCTCAATAGTTGGAGGAAATAAATAAGGGAAAGTGTACTGTGCAAGGATGCAGATTAATATATTTTCTACTACTTCTCAGATCTGTATGTACTGAAGTCTGTCATATATTACAGGAGTTATTTTCCAGATGGATTGTTACTTCACCATACCTATGAAACCTGTTTAACAGGAATCATCCAGTGACTAAACAAACATTTAACTTCACTCTCTAAGTTACAGGATATATTTCTTCAGCACCCATTTAAAGAATAAGCAATCCTAGAAATAGTTTTCACAAAACAGTCTATTCTTTATTACAAGTAGAATTGAAGGTAAATTTATTTTACCTACAATACTGAACTGGAAAAGAAGACTGAGGAGCTCAATAGACCACCCCTTTTAGTGCTGGATCGAGGCTGCGGCAACTCCATGCTGCGGCTCCAATCTCTCTTTTCTGCAGCACAAAAAGCGGCTTCTTTTTGCACCCTGGAAAGGGTGCCATAGCCGCCAGTGCACAGCGTTTCCACGCTCCTCTGGTGCTGAGTCATGTAGATGCAGTGCCAGATAAGCGCCATGATGCTGCACACTGTGTGGAGCGGCACACACCATCATACTAGACTGGGGGCAGAGTCCGGGCATGTGTCACATGGTCACCATGCCCCAACTCCGCACCGGGCTGGACCTAATGGCCAGTCTGTCAAGCCTCTGAATGACTAAATTTAAGCTCCTTTATCTTTTTATGGATGCGTCCACACTGATGATATAATCTAGTTTGACAGCACTTTAACTGGCATAGCTAAATGCTATAGAATTATAGGAAAGGTAATTCTGTGAACCATTTAGCTTTCTCTGTCAGAGAGCTCTAGTGCCATAACAAACTACAATTCCCAGAATTCTACAGCACTGAGCCATGGCAGTTAAAGTGGTGTCAAACAGGATTATTTCTGTAGTGTGGACACATTCTATATCACTTTAAAAGAAATGCTCAAGATCAGGCCACTAATATTTTACAAGTTTCTATAAACTGAAAAGGAAACCATCTGTTTTTATGTATCAGTGTTTCCAGGAAAGTAAAGTGCTATTGAGTTGGAACAGACTGGCTGGTAAAGCCTGCTTCTGGGAAGCTTGGGGGTGTGACATTTAGACTCCACACACCCACAAGATGTCCGGAAGCTACCCTGACCAACCAGATGTGGGTGGCTTCAAGACATTCCTGGGGTGCAGCGTTTATACTCTGCACACCGTCGGAGCAGCTTGAAGCCACCCTGGGGTTGCAGCCACGCTGCCTAAGGCAGCTTTTTACCAGCTCAAATAGGAGTATATCTCTTCTGCTTCTTTTTGGGCCAGCTCCATGGTGGATTGCGGCCGCAGCGTGTGGTTGCCACAGTGCAAGGCTGAGCAGTGCTGCAGCTGCCCCAATCCGCCCTTTTCGGGCAGTCTGTTCCGGTCCATTGTGCCTCATAATAATAAAACAGAAACACCATTAACCCAGAAGATTTTAGCATTAGAAAATGTGGCTACCTTCCACTAGTTCTTCTTTTGCATCCTTGTCACTGGATTCTTGCACAAGGTAATGATGCGTTACAGAGAAACGGAAATCAGCAAAAGCAATCTCATCTGATTTCTCCTCCCATGTTTCAGTGGTATATACACCCTGCATACCAAACAGTGCACACATTGGTAAAATTATCTGCAATATGGCTTTAATGTATATGTCATATGAATTACTATAATATAAGTCCACTGCTGTTTCCAAAAAGTATCTGCAAGTTTTCTATACAACTCTGCAAAATCTAACACGGGATAGAGAATCACTGCCCTCCTGGTGTAGACAAACTATTACTTCCATTATGTCTCAACACAGATAAATAGAAATTGGAATTCCAGCATATCTAGTGGGTCGTATGCCCTCTAGTCAAGATCAAACAGAATAGGAATATCTTTCTATCCTTACTAAGACTTAGTTCAATTCAGAAAGGTAGTCCTGTTCTACTAAGACTTCATGTGTTCATTGTTCCCAATCCTATCAATTAGTTCCCTCATTTCCTTGTTATTCTTTCTCATCTATCTACTGATTTATTTTATTTTTTCCTATATTTGGTTAAGAGATTAGGAATGTTACATTTGTATTGGCCCCACAATTAATCAGAAACAGATGTCCTTACCTTTTCCAAAGGTTTGCCTGATGAAACGCCAATAAGTTTCCAGTCATTCAAAACCTCTTCAACTCTGGAAATAAACCTAATGAAAAAGTTGTCACGTTGACATTATTATCATGCAATGCTTGTGTTATTCCTAAAGATAACAGACAATCTTTAAGGTTATCCCTACACAGACCACATTATAAGAACCTAATCTACTCTAACCTCTTTACCTTAAGTTGTTTCGGACACTTGTTTGAGAATTAGCAGAGACACATTACTCTACCCCTCACTCCAATGCAGATCATGGGCTGGAATGATCATGGGCATTGCCAAAATAGGCCAAAAACCAGGCTAACACATCTAGGTGCTAATGCTTAGGATTTCTGCTATCTCAGGGAAAGGATGTAGCAAATCCCCTCTAAACAAATCTTGCCAAGAAAACCCCATGATGGATTCGCCTAAGGTCGCCATAAGTCTAAAATGATTTAAAGGGACACAAAAGCAACACATGCATAAGACTACGCTCTTAAGGCTCACCTATTTCCATGCATGCATGTTCAGCCCCAGTTAGTACTTGGATGGGACACCATTAATGAATATCAAGGACTACAGGCTACATTTCAAAAGAAAGAACTGCCAAAACCACCTCTGAGTATTCCTTGCCTAAGAAAACATTATGAAATTCATGGGGTCACCATCCATTAACAGAAAGCTTGAAAGCACATACACAAGCTGGCATTTAAGAAGTGCTGAAGAACCTCTCATCAGATAGATTTCCAGCAAAAACTTCTTAGAGTAGATTCACAGTTAAAACAGACAATGGACATTATAACATGCTTTATTATGTACTTCTCATAAGTACATATTTTATACATTTGAGAACAAATCTTTTTGCTTACAAGCTTGTAGGCTGCCCACCATTCTATAATCATTCACTAAGAAGAAATTATCTCTGGTGTACCCTGCTAAATATGCAACTACTACCTAGAACAATTGGTATTTTTTCCTATGACAAAGTAAAGGGGTGTTTGTTTTTACATTGTTCTGTAAATTGTTTCTGCTGCCTTAGAGAATAGGATACAGAGCAACCAGTCAGCAGTGAAGCTACAGGAAAGGGGATTCCACCTCAACATTAGGAGGAGTCTCCTCCTAATGGAGGTCTTTAAACAGAGACTGGATAGCCATCTATCAGGGATGCTTTGATTTCATGCTCCTGCATGGCAAGGGTTTTGACTGGATGGCCCTTGGGGTCTCTTCCAACTTTATGGTTCTAAATCAGATTTAACAATGCTATCTGCAAATCAGAGGACTGGTAAAATTCAACAATGCACAACTGAGGCAGAAACAGTACTGATTTGACACATTCTTTAAGTTAACCAAGTTGACAACCATACATAATAACATTTCAAGTTTAGGTTTTTTTAAATGCAGGTATTTCAGCTATTCAAATTTCTCAGAGCAAGGGGAAGTGGGAAACCCATGAAGTATGCTTTGCTCTTTACTTACAGCCTATATGCATGGTACTTTCTTCACCACAGGAATTAACACGCTTTAGCTACTATACAGCAACAATTATTTTATGACACTACCACAGTTGCAATGGTCCATGTACCAATATAAATCCCAACTCAGTGATACGATATGTACAAACCCCATTCTTGCTATCTCGTCAAATTCGCTGTTGTTGTGAGCCTTCAAGTCATTTCTGACTTATGGTGACCCCAAAGGGAACCTGTCATAGGGTTTTCTTGGCAAGATTTGTTCAGAGGGGATTGCCATGGCCATCCTCTGAGGCTGAGAGCGTGTGTGACTTGCTCTAGTTCACCTAGTGAGTTTTCATGGCCAAGCATGGCTTTGAACCCTGGTCTCAAGAGTCTTAGCCCAACACCCAAACCACTACACCATGTTGGCTCTCTGCTAAATTGGTACCCCTCCAAAATTGGGGGTTTCTCCTGTTTGCCAAGATTATCTGATAAACACTGGCATTCCAAATGCATACTTTATATTCATTGTTGTTGTGTGTCTTCAAGTCATTTTTGACTTATGGCAACCTTAAGGTGAATGCATCAGGGGCTATTCTTGGCAAGATTAGTGCAGAGGTGGTTTGCCATTGCCTTCCCCTAAGGCTAAGAGTATGTGACCTGCTACCCAAAAAAGGCTGGTTCACTCTAAGGCTGCCCCTCCAAAACTGAAGGAGGTGCTTCTCACAGATGTTGCTATGAGTATACGGTACCTTTCCTCCTCCATCCTCAACTCCCTAAATTCAGGAGCCCAGCCATCCTGAAAAAAGCAGCTTTGGCAGGTTATTTGCAGG
This sequence comes from Sceloporus undulatus, assembly GCF_019175285.1. Taxonomy (NCBI): domain Eukaryota; kingdom Metazoa; phylum Chordata; class Lepidosauria; order Squamata; family Phrynosomatidae; genus Sceloporus; species Sceloporus undulatus. The sequence continues at coordinate 231,695,481 of NC_056522.1, forward strand.
GCACGAAGGGAAAATGCTTTTCAGTTTCCCAGCCAGAACCTGAACTCTGAAGATTACAAGCCAAGGCTCTCCAGAGTGGTGTAATTGTCTGACTGGATTCTGGAGACCAGGGTTCGAATCCCCGCTCAGCCATGGAATCCCACTGGCTGCCTTGGACAAATCACACTCTTTCAGCTTCAGAAAGCCCTGTGATAGGGTCACCATATGTCAGAAAAGATTTGAAAGCACATATCAGCAACCCTCCAGTGGCAAACAAGGAAAAAAATAACTGTACAGTATAGGAAAGGGGTAAAAGCTTGCACCTCTGGGATTTCTCTCTCCAAGTATGACTGGTGTCCATGTTGTGAATTTTGAGCACGGTTTTGCTTGTATGGGAGATTAATGCTATGGTCCTATAGTTGCTGTGGTCTTTTGTGTCTCCTTATTTCTGAATGGGGATGGATATTGATCGTTTCCAGTCTATTAGCTACCATTTCATTTTCCATATTTATTCACACATGCCAGTTAGCAGCGATGAAGATTCAAGATTAAACTGTTTATTATTTCTCCATTTAAAAAAAAAATATCTGTGTATATATAGAGGCATTTAAAAGTTGAAATTTGCAAGATCTAGGGTAAATATCTAGTGTATTTTAATCTAATACATTTAATTTAAAAAACCATGTTGGTTAGCACTACAGTTGATTCTGTCTCTGTGGCCGACATATTAAGTCAGAAACAATTCAAGAGCGGCAAAGGAAGGCTGTCATTGGAAAAAAGCCTCAGAAGACAGCAATGGCAAGCCTGTGGTCAAGAAAACCACTTGACAGTATGGAGCAGTGGTTTGAGCATTGGGCTCTGACTTTGGAAGGCCAGGGTTTGAATCCCTGCTTGGCCATGGAAACCCACTGGCAGACCATGGGCAAGTCACACTCTCTCAGCCCTGGGGCAGGGTTGCCATGAATCAGAAATGACTTTTAGAGTGGCAAAGAAGGAGGGAAAAATAACTGCATTATAGGAAGAGGAAAGGAGGGAGGGAGGGAAAGAAAAGAGAAGAAAAGAAAAAGTGAGGCGGTGCTAAGGAAGCCATAAAAGACGAGCGAGAGGAGACTCCTGGAGGAAGGAAGGAAGGAAGGAAGGAAGGAAGTGAGGAAGGATGGCAGGAAGGAAGGAAAGTAAGGAAGGAAGGAAGGAGGAAGGAAGTGAGGAAGGATGGCAGGAAGAAAGAAGGAAGGAAGGATGGCAGGAAGAAAGGAAGGAAGAAAAGGAAGGAAGGAAGGAAGGAAGGATGGATGGATGGCAGGAAGAAAAGGATGGCAGGAAGAAAGGGAGGAAGAAGGAAGGAAGAAAAGGAAGGAAGGATGGTAGGAAGGAAGAGAAGGAAGGAAGGAAGGAAAGAAAGAAGGCAGACAGGCAGGGCCTCCTTCCCTTACCTCTCCCATTCGGAGGCGGTGGTGAAGTCGGTGATCTCGAAGACTTCGGATTCCGGCTGTGGAAAGAAAGGAATAAAGAAAGGAAGGAAGGAAGGAGTCAGAAGGGAAAGGAGGGCTGCTGGGGGCCCAGCCCCGAGGGGCCTCCCTCCTCCTCCTCCTCCTCCTCCCTCCTTCTCCCGCTCCGAGGTGAAGAAGAGGGATCCTGAGTGAGGAGCCACCACTTACTTCACTGTCGGCCGCCATTTTGCGCAGCCCTCTGCCGCCAAAGAAGACGTCGCGTCCCAGTCCCGAAACGAAAGGGATTCTGGGAAGGAGGCTAAGCGTTGAAGGGAGGGGAGGGAAGGGAAGCCGGCGGCTGGCAAAGGCCCCGCTCCACAAGCCTGGTCCTTGAAGACCAGCGTGAAGGCCCCCAAACTGTGCTCTTCAAGGGCTTTTGGACTTCAGCTCCCAGAATCCCAGTCTATTGGACAACATGGCGGAGCCTTCTGGGAGATGAAGTCCAAAATGTCTTCAGGGGCACAGTTTGGGGACCACTGGGCCACACTCTCTCAGCCTCAGGGGAAGGCAAAGGCATAAGCCAGGGGCACCAAACAAAATCCCTTCTTTAAGAGGTTTTTTTGGACTTCAGCTCCCAGAAGCCTTGGCCATGTTGGCCCAATAGTCTGGGATTCTGGGAGCTGAAGTCCAAAAGCCCTTGAAGAGCACAGTTTGGGGACCAGTGGACTCTTAGGCCCTCTCTGAACAAATCTTGCCATGAAGGCCCCAGGAGGATATACTAGGGTTGCCTTAGGGTCGAGAACTGCCTGGACTAGGCACACAGCACTCTTATTATAGCTCTGCTATTCCAGTGTAACTGCTTTGGATGCCTCTTGTTGCATTCTGGGATTTGCAGTTTAAGGAATGGCATTTAGAATTCTCAGCCAGAGAGCTCTTAGGCCCCACTGAACTACAAACCCCAGAATGCAACAGGAGGCAGGCAGAGCAGTCAAAGTGGAATAGCAGCACTATAAGAGGGTAGTGCAGTAATATAGTGTCAAAATCATTATGGTTAGCACTACAGTACATTAAAAGCTACCAAGTGTTTAAGTATATTGGGGTTTGCCTTTGGCCTAAACAAATTATTTCGCAGAGCAGTCAAAGCAGAATAGCAGCACTATAAGAGAGTAGTGAAATAGAGTGGACACACACAGACACGCTTTAGGTAAAGAAGCTATTAAATGACCACCATTTTCAGAAAAGGAAACTATTAAAATAAAATAATAATAACAACGTAAAACGAACAACGTCTTCAGCTGTCCCTTCACTGCGTCGAGTCCGAACTCAGAGTGTACTAGCCTCAATGTAGAATTAAAGTGATTTGACACCGCTTTAATGATTTCATGGCTCTGTTCTGTGGAGTCCTACGGGATTTGTAGTTTGATGAGGCGTTCGGCCTTCTCTGTCAGAAAGCTCTGGGGCCTCACCAAACTGCAAATCCCATGATTTCATAGGACGCACCCATGGAAGTTAAAAGTGGTCTCAAACTGCATTATTTATGCAGTCTCTGAGGTTGCATCCACACTGCAGAAATAATCCAGTTTGTCACCACTTTAACTGCCCTGGCCCAAAGCTATGGAATTTTGGGATCTGTAGTTTTGTGAGAGATTCAGCCTTCTCAGTCAGAGAGCTCTGGTGCCAGAACAAACTATCCATGGAGCCATTGCAGTGAAAGCAGTGTCAGACTGCAATATTTCTGCACTGTGGATGCAGTCTGTGAGTGCATCCACACTGCAGAATTAAAGCAGTTTGACACAGTTTTAACGGTCCCATGGTTCCATCTTGTGGAATCCTACAGGATTTCTAGTTTGGTCTGTCACAGAGCTTTCCTACCTCATCAAACCACAAACTCAGGATTGTGTAGGATGGAGTCATGGTGGCAGTTAAAGTGGTGTCAAACTGCTTTAATACTACAGTGTGGACACAACTTGCACTCTTGCTCCTTTACTTCAAATTCTTACCCAGATATTTTGCCAGCAGCAAAATCCATAAACTCTACTTTAGACCCAGGACAAAACTCGACGGATTTGATAAGGAAACCTTATTAGCCACAGTTACATTAAAGCTAGGAAGGTTACTAAAGTTAAGGTTTGGAAGGTTGTAGATGGTATTCACCAAATGTTTATATATTTAGTTTGGCAGAGAACTTTCATAAAGAAAGACTCCTGCCGCATCAGATGAGGATATCACCTTATGAATCCCTATAAAAAATCATATAAAATGGGATCTTGGTTAGAAACGCTGATGCTGTAATAAATGTGTTGGCTTTTAAAGCATGACAAGAGTCTCTGACAGAGATTATGAAAAGGGATCTTATAGCATCTTTGAGACAAATTGCAAAAGACGTTGTAGCAAAAGCTTTCGTAGACTTGGTTCTAATCTGCACTGCACAAATAAAGCAGCTTGCTTTAACTGCCATGGTTCCATCTTATGGAATCCTGGTATCTGCAGTTTGTTATGGCACCAGGACTCTCTGACAGAGAAGGCTAAATAGCTCACTAAACTACAAATCCCAGAATTCCATAGCATTGAGCCACAATAGTTAAAGTGGTGTCAAACTGCACTATTTCTGCAGTGCAGATTTGACTTTGGTCTACTTCCCTAGATGCATGGAGACTGCATCAGGCAGAGGATGTTTGTCCAGAGAATAACATGCTTTCCTTAACGGCAATTAAAACTACACATTCCTTGTCCTGCTTTGTTAGCTTCAACATCCTTTTTCTTTTAACAGCCACAATAAAGCCAGCAATTTAAACATAACAGGTACTGTAGATGCTGTGCCATTTGTATGCATTTTCTCCTGTCACAAAATATCCTGTTGAAGAGAGGGAGTGTAATGCAGTGAACACAGCGCAGCAGTGACTGTGGATTTTCTCACTAAATAATGTACTTTTGGATTATGTTCGCTGTATTTTTTATATTTATTCTGCAATCTTGTACTTTATCTGACCATTAACTGATTTGTATTGTGTTGTAGTTGCTTATTGTTATATTGTTTTTCTTTATTGTTGTAACACACCCTGATTCTACATGATTGGGGGGCTATAAATAAATCCTTATTATTATATTATTATATTTAAAGCTTTAAATGTTATCATAAGCATCTTGAATTTAAACTGGAATTGTATTGGCAGCCAATGCTATTCATTCAATATTTGCATGGTATGTTCTCTATATGACATTCCAGTCAGCAGTCAAGCTGCTGTCCTTTGCCCTAGCTGCAGCCTTTGAATATACTTCAAGGGCAGCCCCATGTACAGCACTTAGAGTATTTATTTATTTATTTCACTTCTGTGCCGACTTTCTCTCAACAAGGGACCCAAGGCGGCTCATAAGACAAAACATTAGTAAAACATCACAATAAAAATTTAAAAACAATTAAAATTATCTAGTAAAAATACTATAAAATCAAGAAAAACTCACAAAGTTAAGAACATCTCTGAAACAACCCCATATAGAATCATAGAATAATAGCGCTGGAAGAGACCGCAAGGGCCATCCAGTCTAACCCCCTGCCATGCAGGAAATCCAAATCAAAGCATCCCCGACAGATGGCCATCCAGCCTCCGCTTGAAGACCTCCAAGGAGGGAGACTCCACTACACTCCGAGGGAGTTTGTTCTACTATCGAACAACCCTTAGTGTCCTGACTATATGTTAAAAAGCCTGCCGGTAGTCTAACAAGTAGTCTGCCAAGAGGTTACTAGTGCATTCTGTGTATTCAAACATATCCTCATAGCTTATGCGTTTAAAGTAGAATATTAGAGAGGCAGACATGTTAATTAGGAGACATGTATTATATTCCCCTTTTCTTTCGTTTATATATTTTCACCTTTGTTTGAGATGTATTATTTAATACATGTTGTAACAGTTAATTTATTATTTTCTCTTTTCTTTCATTTTAGGCCTTGTTCCCACTATGGTTAAAACCAGATAATGATTCTAAATGATTCGGTTTAAACCACCATGGTTCTCACTTAATTCGAATCGCTGAAGCAATTTGAAAGGGGGGGATGGTTTTTACCCATTTAACCCACGTCAAAAAGACACCGATAAAATGGGGTGGATTTTTTGGGCTGAATCAGTTTATTTAGAAATAAATTGATTCAGCTCAAGTGGAAACCAGATGGATTCGAATCTGCCCCGGTTCCCACTGGCAGCGGCTTTCCCGGCCATACCTCCGTGCCTGCTCTGTCCTCACTCCTCTGTCCTCCTGGCCTGCCTCTCTCCTTCCGCCTCGGCCTGTCCTCCGCCCCCGGCCTACTGGTATGGCCAGGACAATAGAGGGAGGCATGGCGGGGAGGTCGCAGCTGTTGCTTCCTGCACTGATTCTTGAAACTGGCACAAACATAGTGGAAACCATTCTGTTTGCTGGACCGGTTTCAGGGATCAGTTCAGGAATCGAATCAAGAAATAAGTGGGAATTGAGCCTTAGATTGTTGCCTAGTTCAGTTGATGCTATTATTTTAATGCATTCTATGTTTTCATTTTCTGTTTCATTTTCTCTAAAAACATATCTGCAAGTAAGCAATTTATAACCTGCCTGTGAGTGTTGAGCTGTCTCATCTTAAAAACACTTCCTTGGCTTCTGACTGTCCTCTTGGCTGCTTAGCTGACTGATGCTCTCCTTACTGATGAACAGCCTTCTCTAGGCAGAATTAGAGTTAAGCTATGTTGCTTCCATAAGTTAAGCTACCTCAGCTGATTGAGAATGAAGCCACTCACTCAGGTTATAGATGACAGACATAGCAAATGAAGTGGCACTGATAGGTTGGAGGAGAGGTCTACATGACTTACCTTGCTCAGTGGACCATTGGTGTCTGCTGGGGATTGGTTCCAGGACCTCATTGGCTACCAAAATCCATGAATGCTCAAGTCCCATTAGGTACAATGGCATAATAAAATGGTGTCCATTATATAATATGGCAAAATCAAGGTTGGCTTTCTGGAATTTATATATATTACATGTGTGTGTGTGTTCAAGAAGTGGATGGTTGAATCTGTGGATAAAGAATCCGTGGATATGGAGGGCTGACTGTATTATATATTGCCTGGTTGTTGTTGTTGTTTTTAATTTTTGGTGAAATGCCAAGACCATCTGTGACTTTGGAAATTTGAAAACATAACAGTGGTCCCTTTGTATCCACTGCAGCTTGATTCCAGGACACACACACACACACACACACACCATGGATAGCAAAATAAAATCCTCAGATGGAGTAAAATGGTATCCCTTATATAACATGGCAAAATCAAGGTTTGCTTTTTGGCATTTTTGTGAATATTTTCAAACTGTGGATAGTTGACTCCATGGATAAAGAATCAGTAGTTTCTCAGACTGCTCTCCTAAGGAGCAGTAAACAACATCAGCATAGTTGTAGTATTTAAATAATGTTTAACTGAACATGAAATCATGTCCTGTCAATGGTGTGGGGGATTTTATGTTGTTGTTGTTTAGCTCCAAGTACTTTTTTACTTATGGTGACCTTAATGCAACCCTATAATGGTTTTTTTATGGCACGTTTCTTCAGAGAGGTTTGCTATTTCTTCAGAGAGGTTTGCTATTGCCATCCTCTGAAGCTACCCTGGGTTTCATGGCCAAGCCAGAATTCAAACTGGTCTCCAGAGGCATAGTCCAATGCTCAAGCCACTGCACCACATGGGCAGTAGTGGAGAATATGCTATCTTATTCTCATCTATGTCAGTAAAATGTCTTGGGTTAATTCTGGACTTTTCAACAGAACTTATATATCCAGATACTCTTTCTTGCAAAACAAATCCTTGCACATAAAAAAGTCTCTGTTCTGGAGGAGGTTAGGAACTCTTTTCACCAACATGTTGTATTTCTATGTGAAAGGGAAGACGGACCAACACCAATGTTGCAATAAAAAAGACCTCAGAAAGTCTGAATATTGCAGGCTAACCAATTTATGATGGCATAAACTTTGGTGGACTGTAGGTGCATTGTGATCCAGAAATACTTATACCCTCACAGATTTATTAGTCTTCAACAGATGTTCTTTGTTGTTTTTACTGCAAGAGACTTCATGATGCTACTCTACTGGAAACTACTTCTAAGGAAACAAGACAAGCAAAGCACATTTTTGCACTGTGCTATATATGTATGATTTACTTTGGCTCCAATCCTCATAGTATCTGGATTACTGCAATAACGTAGTTTGAGTTGGTTTCTTGTTTGTTTTCCCAGTCAACTGAGTCTCATTGATAGGTAATTCAGCATACGAAATGCCCAGAGGACAGTTGCCTTGGTGACAGCCTGTAAACTAAACAGTCTCAGTGCAGCTCCAAACACCAGAAGGGGTTATGTTAAGGAACAGGGAAATCTTAAAGGGAAATAATAAGAGTGCCCTCTGTGATCAAGAACAGAATGACTTGCATGGGGTTTCTTCACTGCTTGGATAGATGATGCTGGAAGAATAACAGTCCAGGTAAATCTGAATCTCATCTTTTATTTTATCATCTCTTTGTCTTTTAGGAACCTCAGTAGATTACAGGTCACATGTGTGAGGAAAAAGGAAAGTGAGGCAGCACTCTTAAGACCAACTGATTTACAGTATTTAGCTTTTTTCTCAAATGCATTGAGGGAGTACAGATTGGAGTTATTAATGGATGTGAGGAAGTAGTGGTATCACTAAGGGTGGTGTCGCCCGATGGGGAGCGCAACTGCCTTGCCCTCCCTCCCTGCCAGACCTCTGGCTGTCCAAACCACTGACGCGGGGGGCACTGCTGCCTCTGGAGCCACCATTCGGGGTCCGACGTAACTGTTGGATGATCAGGAAAGAGAAGCAACACCCTTTCTCTCTCACCCAGTAGCCACACCAGTCCTTCTGGGTGTACACCCTACTGGGTGTCACCCACTGTGCTCTGCACCCCCCATGTTCCTTAGAGACATCTCTGTGAGGAATTGAATTGAAATACCTGGAAGTTTCTGTTAAAATAAATCAGTCTTAAATGTGCTGCTAGATCCCATTTCCTTTTCGGACTGAAATACAACCAGCTTTGTCTTAGTCATTTGTGGGAGGTATTGCTTTTACATAGACCTGCACATATTTAACAGAGCGACACATAGCTGCATTCATTAATGATATACTTTTAGTTCTTTTGTGTTTGTGACACAGCTGAAGTACAGATGGCATAAGAATGATCAGTGTTGACTGGAAGTTAATATTGAGTATGGATTTATTGTCTGATGGTGAATGATTGAGATGTCATTTTAACATAGCTTTTCTTTAAAAAGTGTACTCCCTGCAGCCTGAGCTTAGAAATGTTATTTTTGAATATTACACTTTGCAGATCCTTCAGCCAGTATGGTTGCTGACCATGCTGGATTGCAGATTCTTGGAACTGTAGTCCAAAAAAGGACAACATTTCCAAATCAGCTATTCCCCCTGCCCCTGGATACATGGGATCTGTACACTAAGTGCTTGGGATTTTGATTTTATGTTATTGTTATGTGCCTTTAAAATGACTGACTTATGGCAACCCTATCCTGGGGTTTTCTTGGCAAGATTTATTCAGAAAGGGTTTGTCTTTGCCTTCTTCTGAGGCTGGGAGAGTGTGACTTGCCCAAAGTCACCCAGTGGTTGAACAGGGATTTGACTACTAGTCTCCCAGAATTGTAGTCCAGCATTCAAACCATACTGGCTCATGCTGCAGCCTTTGATTCCAAGGGAGTCCCTGGTCTGAAAAGAGCACTGATTTAGGTGCTGGGAGATTTCACTATGGTTTTACTACCTTTACAACTTTGGCCTTTTCCATACAATTTTTTAAAAGTTCTCACATTTATTTTAGATAAATAGGTGAGGGGTTTCAAAGGAAAAGATCAGAAGTGAAATTCATTTCCTCATCCAGTGCTGGCCTTATAATACAAGCAGGTAGTGCTCAGGCTTTAGGCTCAGTAGGTCTATAACAGGGGGGAAAGTTGAGCAGAAAGTTGAGCTGACCCTATCCTTGCTTTCTGAACCTGAAATAAGAACAAATTATACTGCAGATGTTATCATTAACAGGGTGTCTTCGTAACAAAAAGTGGTACTTAAAGAAGCTTAGACAAAAGCTAATTAAACCTTTTACGATTACAAACAATCCTTAGAATTATGCCCTCAAAATAAGAACAGGGAGCCAGTATGATAAAGGAGAACCCTAAAATGGGTTTAAAGGGGGTGTCACAGATCAGTGCCATATTCTGCATCAACAGTGAAAGCTTTAAACCAGTTCTCGTGTTCAGGTCTACAGCTCATTCAGTAGTCCAGTTTTAATCTGACAGAGACATTAATATACTTTGACAGATCCTCATTAGAACAAAAAGTGCTGCCCAAATTGTTTTTCCAGATTGAGAAGGTGGGAAGTGCTGCCTGGCTACAATTTCAACCTGTAAAACTATAAGTATAGGCAAGAGCCACTTCTAATGGGGATTCAGCCACACCTCCTCAAAATTTACGTTGCCATCCAGTTATCACTGCTTCCATACTGCAAGGTTCAGGTTCAACCCTTTTGTGCTCATCTAAAATATGCTTCCTAGACCATTTATGATATATAGAAAAAAAACTATTTATCTCTTTTATTTATATCCTATCTTTCTCCTGACATGAAACCCAATGCACCTTACAAAAAAAAGAAAGACTAGAAACCTCTTTGATGTTAGACTGCCAGCTAACATAATGTTCATTTGTTTGCTTCTATACTTGCCCTGTAGTATACTTGCTACTTGTCCTAGCTGGACTTTTTAAAGTAGCATTCACACTGGGCAGGTGGTGAAGAATGGCTGGTGAAATCCAGACTTTTGGTGTTGGCTTGTAGCAGGGTGTCTGCAGTATTTATATATTCTATTTACCTATATATCCCACCTATCTTCTGGCACAGGACTCAGTAAACAATGTAATAATCTTGAGCTGGGAAAGCACAGTATTCTGCTGTAGCCAGTCTTACTGTATCTGTGTGTACTTGCCTGCAGCCTTTGAGTGGTCTCTAAAAGGTTCAAAATGTTTTGGTTTATTTATGCACGCTTTACTTAATCTGATTGTTTCATTTCACATGTGCATGTTAGCTGTTAGTAAAAAGTTTGCTATAGGCACTTATCTTTTTCCTGATACAATAACTTATCCTTATTCTTTCTATGTTATTTCTGCCTCTGGCACCAAAATTTCTGTTAAAGAAGTAATGCCCAGAAACATGTGTACATCATTAACTGAGGTATATTTGTATGTCCAAATATATCCTTTAGTGAAATTCTAGGAAGATTAATTCATTCCCTATACCCATAAAAGTAAAACAACAACAATAACACACAGAGAGATGAACTGAAGATCTAGAATATCAACACATCCAAAAATGCATCCTTGTCATGCTGTCAATGTAATATGAGCATTGCAGAAGTCAGATGCTGAAAGCACCATATGCCCCAATTTTAAGCTAAATAGCATATTCCTTAGCCATATGCTATTCTGTCTGAAAACACAGTGAGACAGCCCATTCTTTATTGTAATGCGTAAGGTGTAAGTAAAACCACCCGATCCCTCAATTTCAGAGTATTATTGTCAAAGCACAAATAGAACTGCAGAAGACAGGAGCTGTATTATATATTGGTTAATGACAGGTGGTTAGCACAGAGGATCAGATCACAATGCAGAGTTGAGCCTTACTGTTTTCTAGAAAAATTAGAATCTGTAAAATAGTAAGATAAATGCAGACTGTCTTCCATTGTTGCTGTTGTTGTTGTTGTATGCCTTCAAACCTTTTCTGATATATGATGACCCTAAAATAAACACAGAACATCAAAATTAACTCTGAGAAGCAGCAGTGTTTTTTGCTGAAAGAAACTACCAAATGAATTAATAGTGTCTTGTCACCCACTATAAAAGCTTTGTTTCCTTCAGCTTACAAAGACTTTGTCAAATTCATGTGAAATAAATTAGTGTATGAATCATACCATATACCTATCATCTCACAATTTTATCCTCAACAGTCTTGTGAGGTAGATTAGTTTGTGAGATCAAATCTAGCCCAATGAAAACTACTGCTTTTATCCAAATAATCCATTCTTCAAATGGTCTGGTGTAGGACAGCAACCAAATGAAACACATTATCTTCCCCATTTAACACTAGACGTTATCCAGATACATAGTATGGCCAAGACTGGCTTATGTAAAATGATTTTGCACAGTGACTACGATCTAATTGCAACTGAACCAATGTCTTGAGCATAATGAGTCATTAAAACTATTATTCTTAAACAGCACCCTTCTCACATTACATGGCAAATAGCTTTTGAGTTTGCAAGAGGGTTTAAAAATTATTTTGCAATATAATACAGAGACCAGCTGTTCCTAAGAAAAGATTCCAACATTTTAATAGATTAGCACAAGCTCATCAACATGCAAATGCAACTATGTAGCATTTTGCATCTCACAAACTTTTATTAGATCAAACAGTAAACAAATACAGTATGCTTGTCCATAGAGGTTGGAATAGGGGCAGAGGGGCTCAAGGCCCCTGAAACTAGACATGGGGCTGAACACCCTTGAGATGATCAGGTAAGACTGGATCACCAAGGCTCCTAGGCAGCTGATGCTTCTCTAGAATTATCAATCAGAAATTTACTAAATGATCAATATATTGTGCTATTGTTTTCCAACTGTTACCACTTTCAGTTGTGTGGCACTGATTATGATTGTTGTAATGCAATATGTTTTTGTTTTGCAAAACCATAGCTGCAAGTCATCAAAATTAATAATTGCCTGCCTGTGTTGAGTCCATTCATTTTAAAAACAGTTCTAGTCCTGTGTTTGCCAAAATATAGCTAAGTAATGCTTCAGTTCTAAATATATTTCCTTCGGTCTCTCTCTCTCTCTCTCTCCTGCAAGCCTCAGAAGTAAATGTGAGCCTTAGAACTATTCTTATCAAGTACTATCTGTGCTTAAACTAATTTAAGAACCTTTCTTCACATGTAAATACTAATTCATTCATATTTTTTGTTTAACTTTCAGTTTAAATGGTAACACCAGTGACATTTCATCCTGTAAGAATGGTGCATCTTCCTTCTCTAAAAGAAAATGCCAAGAAAAAGACTGACAGTAATGCGTTTCCCTGTATTTCAAACCCTCATTCTTTCCCTGCAAAGCATATTGATTCCCAGTCAGATGAGTGGCAAAGAGACCAGTCTGAGAGGCAAATTCCCAGTACTGTGACTGATGCTTTTTCTTTGACTACAGATCCACACACATTCAATGTGGATAACCACTACATTTCCTCTGGATACTCGGAAGTGCAAGAAACTGAAATCCAGTTAACATGCAACAATTTGGATGCAGATATCAAAAATAAAGTCTCCTGCAGCAAAATGCATGATGTTTCAGTAACCATTAAGACTTTAAGCATGATAAACAAAGACTGTGGTTTAGATAATACCAATAATTGTTTCAGCTCAAGTGAAACAGTGCCAATATTAGCCAAAGAATGTGAACATTACCCTTCAAAACATCCAGAGACTTTGAAAGTCAGTAACCAGAGAAATTATCTAGCAAACAAGAGTAGCCTTAATCTACATTCAAACAAAACAGAATTATCAGAAGTGAGCCCCAATCATAATATAAACAATGTTATGAATATCGAGCATGGAAATAATGATGGAGATTCAAGCTTGCAAAGCAAGAATACAGAACAGCATGCTTTAAGGACTACAGTTCCTAATGCTTTAATGGACTTGGAACAATCTGGAAGAAGTAGTTGTCCAGTAGCTGACATAAAAGTTATGGAGAGTGTTCCAGTGTCTCATGTTACTGAAAGCAATTTTACAGAAGTAGCTCCCATTGTCAATATTATATATGGGCACAAGAAACCAACCCAAGTTTCCAGACACTCCGCACCAAGAAAGAGCAAACCATCTAACTTAAGCCAAAGCTTTAACATATTTGCTTACAAAGACAGTGACAGAAATAAGGTAAACTCCAGTAAATCTGACTCTGCTTTGAAAGGAAAGGTGTGTATCAAGATGTCACAAGACTTTATTATTTTGGGCAAGAGTTCTATCCAATGTCAAGCTAATAAGAAAAAGAATTCCAATTCTGATTCTTTAGGACTGTCTTGTGAAGAGACTGGGATTTCCTCAAAGTCTAAGAAAAGACATCTTCAGCAGAAGAAACACCACTTCAACCAGATCAGTCAGAAATCCCCAGAGCAGGTGCTTCCCTCTATTTCCAATACTTCTGTAACCTCAGGAGAAACCAATACTCCTTTACCTTTCAAGCAAGCACATTTATCGAAAGACTCAATGGATCTGAAATACAGTGACATGTTCAAGGAAATAAATTCCAGTGACAAAGGTCCTGGCATTTATGAAATGTTTGCAACTCCAGTATACACCCGTGAGCCTGATAGACATGAAAACATGTACTGCAGGAATGTGCATTCTGCTCCGGCTGGAAGGCGCAATGCAACAAAACATAAATCCAATCACTTCAGTGGAAAAACAAGCAGTAGAATAAGAAATACCCCAAAGAAAACATATCCAAAGTCACACAAGATCCCCTTTGGCACCAAACAGAAGAAGAAGGATTTGGTGCCAAAAGAGGCATCAGAGTTAGAAAGCAGCTCTCTAGTGAAGGTTGAAAATGGAATAATATCTAGTGCAGAGGGGCAAATAAAGATTGAAGGGGACATTTATGAAGATGTTGATCAACAAGTTCTGCTTTCCACTGAGTTGGCAAAATCTGCTAAACAAAAGGAAATCCTTCCACGTTCAAACTTGTCAACTATCGAAGAAGTCTCACTGGAATACACATCAAATGTTGATGTTAATAAAAAATTTGTCACCAGTGTTCAAGAATTACTTTGGCCAGAGGTTAAAGTTCATGCAGAATATGCTCCTTTTTTAAGTTGTGTGAAAGATAACAATGAACATATTAATGCAGTGGAAAGCAGAAACAGAAGACAGGTGGAATCTGAAGCAACAACCTCCCTTGTGGAAACGAAAGCAAGCCAAGTTTTGTGCTGTGGAGATAAACAAGAAAAGCCTTCTGAATTGTCTTTCCCAGAGGCAGTAGACTCACTTTGTCTACAAAACCTCCAACCTGGAAACATCAGCTCAGCAAATTTGCCACCTCAGTGGCCTTGCTATCCTGCAGACTCCATTTCCCAGACATATCCAAATACCCTGAGCTATGAAATGGGTGAAGTAGCAGAAGATTTATTTTGTTGCTCAGTAGCTGAACTGCTCTCTCTTGGTGGTGCAGATAACAACTGTTCTGAAGCTGTTGCAAAGCATGCAAGTGCTGAGGTATCAAATGGAACTGCAGACAGTAAAAATGATAGTACAGCAATTGTTAGAAACAGGAAAGTAAGTATGTGTCAACTGTTTACTTAATAGTAATACTTAATAGCAGAGGAGAGTATTCTAATACAGTATTCATAGCGTGTTGCACTTAGACTCATATATCTGTATCCTTATCTACAATTCCTTTAGACAGCCTTGGGCAGTTCATTTTATCATTGTCTCATTTTCCCAATTCTAGACAGGAACAGGATATTAAGAATTAACCTGCTGAATCAAAACAGTGTCCATCCAGCCACGCATATAGGCAGATGTTTCTGTGACAAGTCTATTTGTCTCTAGGACCAGGCATTCGTAGATATATAGTTTCTGTCTATGGAAGTTCCCATTTAGATGACGATGATTTTGCCCATAGCACTTCATAGACCCAATATTATCTAAAACCTGTGATTATTACCACATCTTGTCAATGAATTCTACAAAGTTCATTGCAATTTAAATAGCTGCTGTGTGAAGGCACAAAATGTTTTTTATATGTTATATTTTGTATCCCATAAACTTTACTAGTTTCAGGGCAAGTTACAACATCTCTGTTTCAGTTTTCTACTGCCCCTCTTTCAGTATGTTCTGTATTCTTGTCTGCTGCACTGTACAGAACATCTGTCCTGACTTTCTGGAACCCAGCAGAGGAAACAGATTTCAAAACGTGACTGCGTTTGTAGAAAACAGTTTAACTGATGAAGATACTGTTATGTGGACCAAAGGTGAAATCCTTGGAAAAGGAGCATATGGCATAGTAAGTCACGTATTTGTGTGTGTGAGAGAGAGTAAGAGAGAGAGAGAGAGAGAGTAATTTGACACATTTTGAACATCCTTTGTCTTTCCAGACAAAGTCTTCTCAAGATGGCACACAATAATAGACCACAAGATCAAAACATAGACTGTTATTAATTTTTAAAATTATGAACACCTAGGAAGAAAATCTAAATCCAGAAAGCCTATCAAAACATATGCCTCTTAGCTCAGACTGTTCACAGTAGCCTTGTAAAGACTTGTTTAGATAATTTTGCAGAAGGAAATTTGAATCAATTTTAAGAGTATTTCAATTCTTAAAAGCAACAGGAGTTGTAATTAAATGGTATTAACATTACACCAGAGCTTCTCCTCTCCATCTTACAGTGGACTTTTAAAGGAAAAATTGGGCTGTCCTTATATTCCCTGATCTAAACACTGGAACATGGCTGTCACTGTTAACAAATCTCCTGTTAGTATAGTGTACCTTTATTTTCCCCCATTAGTGACTGGTAGTATGGCCTCTGGCACACCACTTAAAAAAAGAAAATGCCTCACACACAAACAAAATAAAATTTCCATGGCTAATTTTAATGATTCAGAGCAAATTTAGAAATTTGAAGACAAATGCTTCATCCCAAATGGAAAAGATTGTGACCAGGTGACCTGTGCAACATTAAGGCTCTTGCTCGTCATTCTTACAGGTTAATTTTAAAGGAAATCTGCACTGGGTAGACCCTTCAAATAGAGGGCTATCTTACATATGATGTATTTTCCCCCTTTTTAAGATTATTATTTCTCCCCATAACCAGAACTGCTTCCATCATCTGATTATGGAAGGGTGCAATTCTTCCCAAACACAGTCTCATAATGTTTTCTGGAGAGTTGGGGGATTTTGACTTATGGTGGCTACATACATGAGAGACATCCAAGGCACCCCATCATCAACAGCCCTGTTCAGGCCTTATAGATTAAGAGCCATGGCTTCTTTGATTGAGTCTATCCATCTGCAACGCAATCTCCCTCTTTTCCTCTTGCCTTCTACCTTACCAAAGTACCACAATCTCAGTTTACTCATGGTATGCCCAATGTACAACAGCCACAGTTTAGTCACTTTGGCTTCTAGGGAGAATTCAGGTTTGATTTGCTCTAGCACCCATTTATTTGTCTTTTTAGCAGTCCAGGGTATCTACAGAGCTGTCCTCCAGCACCACATCTGAACTGTGTTGTTTTTTCTTCATGTCAGCTTTCCTCACTGTCCAGCTTACCAAAATAAATATAAAAGGATACTCTTATACCAAAGCAAAACAAAACAAAACGAAACAAAAACCCCAACCAGCCTGATAGTAAGCCTAACATGTTTTTGTTATAGTTTATTGAAGTTTAATAAGTACTTGAAGATAAACATACAGTTGCTCCTCCTTTCTCAGGGATTTGAGGTCTTGAATATTCATGGAGGGGTGACCTCCATAATTTTCAATGGGGTGAGCCCCTCATGGCTTGCGCTTGTGGGGATACGCTCCATTCAAGCCTATGAGGCTTGAACATAGGCAAGTCTCCGTTATCGTGGGGAGGTCCAGAACGGATCCCCCGCAAAAACAGAGGGCCCAGTCTATACACTTCTCCCTCCACATTTGCAGCTTTGACTTTTGAGGCTTTGACTATTCACAGATTTTATTACTATGTTCTCTCTAGGAATCTCTAGGTTCTCCAGCGCAACTCTATGGTCAACTTTAACCAAAAGTCACACTGAAAGAGCTAGAGATTCCTAGAGAGAACACTCCACTAGGCATTTGTAGCTCCTCCTAAGTAATTCAAATTAAATAAAAACTAAATCCTTATTTTAAGATGGCTCATCATATTTAGGAAAGTGATTTTGAAGGTGTCACAGATGAGAAAAAGAAAATTAGTTTTTTCTTCTCTTTTCTAGATGAGAGGAAGGGAAAGGAAGTCGGCCTTTGCATTAGCAGCTAGGCCTTTCATTCAAGCTTGAATTATTTTGGTTTAGCAAAATTCTCCCTGTATCTCTTATTGATGCAAAAATTGTCCTTTCCCTTCCAATTTGGTCCTTTCAGAATATTGCAATTTGAATACAAAAATATTAGTCAAAGAAGGGTGCTTCTTTGGTTGCTTCCCAGTGGCAAGATCTGCACTTTGCAGGTGCTATAAAAAATGAAGAGACAAAAAGTTATCTGAAAAAAGTGCTAACAAGTCTCATACTGTATACTGTTCTACTTGGGACGTGCATGGGCTGAGTTCCCATAATATACACTTCTTCTGGCTTTTCCAAGGCCACAACAGAGCCTCTTTTTTCCAAGATTATTTCTTACAAATAGCAGAATTTTAGGCATTCCAGTACATTCCTTCTCTCTTTAAGGAACAAACAATAACAAACCAAGGTAGAAAGGGTTAAAAGAATAAAGAGCTGGGGGGCAGAGGGAAGAGAAAAAATAAAAATAAAATGCTACTTATTGGTCTTCTCATTTAGTATCTAGGTTCAAGTAACAACCCCATATTTCTGTGGATTTGGCCTAATTTGCTCCTAATAAACTGTTCAAAAGTTGCCTGTAGCAACAGGTCTTGAATACACTGATCCTTGTTTGGGAACTGCTTTGGTTTCCAATGCTAAAATGCTTAAGCACTGTTCCTAGTTCACTATTAATATTAAACATTTTGATTTTTAGGTGTATTGTGGACTTACAAACCAAGGGCACCTAATCGCTGTGAAACAAGTACCACTGAATATCTATGACCAAACTGGGAATGAAAAGGAGTATCAGAAACTGCAAGAAGAAGTTGAGATACTGAAAAATTTAACACACATCAACATTGTAGGTTATCTGGGGACAGGTTTGGAAGATAACATAGTTAGTATCTTCATGGAATTTGTCCCTGGTGGTTCAATTTCCAGTATTATTCATCGTTTTGGGCCATTGCCTGAAATTGTATTTTGCAAATACACCAAACAGATTGTACAAGGGGTTGCGTACTTGCATGAAAATGGTGTTGTCCACAGAGATATTAAAGGCAACAACATTATGCTTATGCCCAATGGTATTATCAAGCTCATAGACTTCGGATGCGCAAAGCGCTTAGCTTGTATAAGTCTGACCAATACACACAGCGAACCACTTAAATCTGTGCATGGCACTCCTTACTGGATGGCACCAGAAGTGATAAATGAATCTGGCTATGGAAGAAAATCAGATGTCTGGAGCATTGGCTGCACTGTTTTTGAGATGGCTACTGGAAAGCCACCATTGGCTTCCATGGACAGGATAGCTGCCATGTTTTATATTGGTGCTCACAGAGGACTTATGCCATCACTACCTAAGCACTGTTCAAAAAAGGCAACAGATTTTGTTCATCTGTGCTTAACCAGGTAAGTTATTCTGGATACTGGGAAAAACTTTTCCTCCATAAAATCTGAGGTTTAGTTCAGTAAGTTCCCAGAAGGTGGGACAGAGGAATACTGTAGTGCCATTATAGACTAAATCCTTTCCATGCAAAAGCTCCCATGATGTCTAACTCCTGGCACTTCCAAGGAGGACTGGAAAAGTGTCCCTTCTGAGTGAATGCAGAACTGAACATTCTCTCTTCCATATTCACAAGCCAATTTGTCCCCCAATAATTTGGGGGATCGTTTTAGGAAACTTTCAGTGGACTTGTTTTGACCACTTATAATTTGGGATGAAATTGAAAAAAGTAAGAACCAATGCTATTATTTTATTAAAGTACTTCATTGTTCTTTATGTTTATTCAATGCCTGGCTTTTAAATATCTCCTATGGGGATCTCATCTCCTCCTTTACCATTTTAGCCAAATCCCATGCTCTCTTCAGAGAATTGATAGTGTATTTTTTTGCTTGCTTATGTGGTTATCAATTTCAAATCCTCTGGGACTATCCAGCTAACAGCTGTGTCTTTTTTCTAAGCAGCTCCACCAAAAATTTGTACTCTCTATCTTTCCTCAGCATTTTCTGGGATTTCTTTAAACACAATTATTTCCTTCTCATTTATTTTAAGCCTTTTCCTGAAATGTGCTCTCAGTATTTCATTTCTGATGCTTTTCTGTGTGTAAAGCTAATTCTCACATTTCTAAGCATTTTTTCCTCTGTGCATAGGTAGAAATCTGCCTATATAACGCTTAAGTGCAATTATCTATCGGTTCCCAATAAGTACTTGTAAGATGTGCCAAAGATTTTAAACCTTCCTATCCTAAATCTGTCACCTCCTCTTTAAATCAATCATCACCACTCTTGAGATCTTTCTAAATCCATCTGTAAAGTAGCAATTTCCATTGCGTTATCAGAGATCCCCTGTTCATCTTTATTATTAGTAGTGGCTGTTAAGTTCTGCACAGAGGCAGTAAGCTCCTTAAGTTGTTTTCCAACAGCTTCCTTGAAATTGTTTGTTTCTGCTGAGATCTTTGATGTAAACCCATCAAATTTCTGTTTTAGTTTCTATTCTCAGTTCACATTCTTTTCTATCGTCCATTTATTCAGATCTAAAATTTGATTAGAAATCTTAGATATTGACACTTGAAGTCTTACAAATGCAAGTTCAGACTCCTCCTTGGATGTTTTTCTGGATGATTTTAAAATGCCTTTTAAAGCACATTGTAAAATACTTTCTGATTGAGAGCCAGCATCACAAACATTCTTTCTTTCCCCCTTTCCACTTTACCCCAAAATGGTCTTCATATAAGCCTTTAAGCCCTTTAAACTTTTAAAATATTAAGTTTAGTTCTTATTTTCTCTCCAAATTGCCACTTCAGTTATCCTTCAGTTCTTTTGAGCGAAATACTGTCCATCCCACTTGGATCTGGTTTTGGTTTGTAAATACTTTGATAATGGAGATTGAACTTCATTTATTTATGATGCAAATTATTCACGCTCACTCAGATATACTAAATCTGCAACCGGGTGGGGGATTCCTCCTCCTCTGTTCAGCATGGGTCATCAGAGGTCCCATGAATCATTTTATTAAGTCCTTATTTGGAGAAGCTTCTGTCTTGTTGGCCTTATGAGTCCTTTTCAACACCTTTCAGCTTTGCCATGTGGAATATTGTACATTCCCAAGCACAAGCCTCTCTATATGACAGCCCCAGCTTCTTGCTGGGGCAGAGGCCATCCAAAATCCAGCGATTCTGCCCTTGTGGGATACCTTTGTATCTTTATACACTTAAAGATAATGGTAATCCAGCAAAATTGAATCAGCACTCAGATCATGCTCTTAATAGTTAGCCATCTTTACCAGAGTCCCCCAAACCAGTAATTATTGCCACATTGCTAAATATTGCTAAATTATTGCTAAATATTTGAATTAATTTTGTTTTATATCCTCCCAGGGGAAAGAAGACCTGGGAAACAACTTTGTTACTTTTAAAGAATAAGAAGCAAATCAAATACTTAATAATACTGTTGTGATCTTCAACATGCAATTTCGATATAAAGGCACCTCAGGGGGCAAATTCTAGTATTTTGCAATGTATTTCAAATGCCTAATGTGCTGGTGAAACATTATATGTTTCTTCCTACCTCATGTAAATATCAAGTATCCAGCCTGTTCTTCCATCAGACGAAGCATACTGTACATTTGATGCATTATGAGTCAGAGATACTGCTTTGCCTAGAGATCATTTCTATAAGTACAAGATAGAAAGACATGTAGTCTAAAACACAAGAACCTAATGGTTTTTAAATCCATGGCTGTTGAACAAACTTTTACAGAAAAGCAAGTCTTATTTTCCCCTATTATTTTCTCCTTTTCCACACAGGGATCAGTTTGAGCGCCCTGCTGCTGTACAATTGCTGCAAAATCCCTTCTTAGCAACAAACGTGTGAACTTTTGCAAAGCCTCAAATGGATGTCAAATTATTTTCTAAAAGCATTGGACTTGCAGTTTTGAAATAGAGTAAAGTGTGATGGGTATCCCTGTGATGAAAGACATGTGGCTTGTACATCCTTATTTCTAATTTTCAAAGACAAACATCATCAAGTGTTCCAACTCAAGCAAAGCCAATTCCCTGACAGAGAATACTACTAATATTTGGAAATATACATACTTGTGTACATACATACATATTCTATTAATTTCATTTAAAATTGAAGTTGGACCTATTGAAGTTGGCTTTTTGATATTCACCCCGAAAACTTATATCCTCTTTCTCCAAGTGAAGCGTTCAAAGTCTGGCAACTCTTCAGTGCTGTCTGCAACACTATATGAGGCGCTGCAGCAGAAAAGGGTAAGGTGGATAGCCGTAAGCAGATACAAAGACCTATAGGCAGGGTTCTTCAGAATCTGGTTTAAAACTAATAGTTATAATTTTAATCTGACATTTTTGCTCTTGAGCAGTGTTTCCTCGAACTTGATTGTTTTGTATTTATAAGAAGTGAAATAATTCTGCAGTGTAATTCCATGCATTTTAATTCAGAATGAAGTCCCATTGTGCCCAATGGAACCCAGCCCTAAGTAAACACTCATAAGATTAGTTAAGGGATACTTCTGATATAGCTAAGATGTTTGCATTTAAAAATATTTTATTGATTTATTTAAACAGAATATATGAGTACTCCTCCTCTTTTAAGAATATTACTTTTACAGCTCTCCTTCCATTTATTTTTTAAATTCAAAACTTTTCGACGTTGTAACTATTTGAAAATTTTCCGCTTTGTTATACAATTTTGTCATTACATCTGTACTATTACCAATTTAGGAAGCAGTAGCATTTCTACTTTCTTAATTCAAATCTGGGGAGGAAATAGTTGATTCATTAGTATTACTATAGAAGACAACAACTGTCCTAAATTCACATTCACCTGCTTTTGTGTCTGTAGATAGATTGTGTGTTACAGTGGGAAAAGTATAAAACTGTTTTGATACTATAATTAAATTATAGCGTACTCAAGTACTGAAAGGCACCATAACTTTTATTTTGCAAAGTGAACTAACTGTGGGTGGGATTTCAAGAATCATGAATGGGAGGAAATATGGACATACCTGGAAATACAGCCTTGCAATACTTAATCTTACTTGAAACAGATAGCCCAGATGTCATCCCACTAACTCCCATGTACTGGAGTTTGATTTTCTGTGATCAGCTCTGAGTTCCAGTTTTAAGAAAAAGGCAGAATATAAAATAAACACACACACACACACACCCTACCAAAGTAAACTTTGCGGCGGCCTGTAGGTGCTCCTTTCCCCGTCGTATCGGGGCCTAACCTGCCAGAACAGCAGCCTCTGGGGCCCCAAGGACACCAGTGGCGGCGGGGAGGAGGAGAAAGGGGCCACTCGGCTCCTTTCTCCCTTGCGTCGCTGGCGCAGCCATGTAAAGGCTGCACCAGTAACGCAAATCGTGGAAGAAGCTCTGTTTCGGAGCTCCTTCTAGTGCCGCAGTAAGGGTGCTCTATGCGCCCTTGTGCAACGCAAAAACGTCACGTCCGCACTGCCTCATTTGGAGGCGGCGCGTTTGTGACGTAATGGTGACCCCTATTTTAGTGGTGCCACTAATAGTGGTGCCACTATTTTGTACAGACTTGATCCGTACTAGGGTTAGGGGTGTACTAGGGTTAGGGCGTCCTTTCTAACCCTAGTACGGACCCAGTCCGTACTATTATGCCCGTGCGGAATGGGCCCATGTTTAATCTCTTTCTTCCCCACACCAAAAATGTTTCAATATATATCCCCTAACAAATTCACAGTCCTTCATCATACCTGCCTTTCAAGTGATACAATCACAACACCAAGAAGTAAATCCTTAATAGGCCTTATGTTGTCTCAACCCCTTTCTGCTTAGTTCAAGGTGGGATACTTCTGTCGGAAGCCATTCTTCCTGAGACTGATTACTTTGGAGGAAGCTGCTGTTGTCTCACCTTTTGTGTAGAGCAACTGGAACAGCTCCTGCCACTGCATTTACTGAGAACTGATTCAACCAGCGCTGGACCACCAGTTGATGTAGTTGCATTTCCAGGCCACTGGCAGTTCCTAGTCTTTGGAGTACCAAAATGCCCACACAGGCAAGCACTAATGGTAGCAAAATCTGTAATGATGACAAAATAATTAATTGCAACTAGAACATAGATTATTTGCTCACCATATACCATATTAAAATAAAATAAAATATAATATCCATATTTTTCTATCATGCATTACTCATCAAAGACTCCTATAGCTTTATGTTGTCTCTTGTAAGCCCTGGACATGCATCTATTCACTACATTACACTCATTTCCATTCTGACTGCAGGGGCCATAGTCATTAAAAGCCCTAGTTAACAAAGAATGAGAACCAAGCTGTAGTGCAAGGATGGGAACTATTTGGAAACGCACATCATCCCTAGACAATATTGCCAGTGGTGAGGACTGCTGAGGATTTCAGTGCAAAAATATCAGGAGGGCAACAAAATTCCCACTTCTGCATTTGTGGCTTGCCATGGCTTACTTGAAAAAGTATTGCCAAGTTGAAACGGAATACTATAGTACACAAAGGCATACAATTCTCCTAGTGGCTGTTGTTTATGAAATTTGCCAGTTTTGATTTACAGTATAGAGATGGGAAAATGTGTTTACTTTATTTAACTGTTCCACCTCATCAAAAATTCATACTGTAATGTGGATGTTAATTAAAAAAAACCCGACACTATTAGCATTTTGGATATTCAGTCATAAAATGTGACCTTTTCACCCTTCTCAGTCGAGAAATAATTAAAATGGCTTACACATTTTTCACTAGGTTAGTGAGGAATGGACATCTCAATTTATTGAATAAGCTTTGCTTTTCAGAGTAAAGGGAGGTGCCCATTGGCACTGATTGGCAGGGAAATGTCTAATTAACAAACTATAAGCTGCTCTGATAGCCTTTTGGCTGAAAAGCAGGAAACAAACAAACAAACAAACAAATTTTCTACAGTCTCTGGATAAGTTTGGACTGTGCTAAAATTAAATTGGCCAGATACAGTAGGGGTAGAGCCAGTGTGGTGCATGGTTCGAGTGCCCGGACTATAACTTTGGAGATCAGGGTTCAATTCCGTACTCAGCCATTGAAACCCATTGGGCAACCTTAGGCAAGTCACATACTCTCAGTTTAGAAATACACATACATATATATGCCTTCAAGTTGCTTGCATACTTATGGAGACCCCATGAATTTCATAGGGAACCCTCAGAGGTAGTTTTATCTGTTCCTTCCTCTGAAATATAGGCTACAGCACCTGGTATTTGTTGATGGTCTCCTATCTAAGTACTAACCAAAGCCAACCCTGCTTGGCCTAATTATGTATTGTTCATTAAGTGCATGCCAAAAGCTTAAGTATTTTTCAGATCTCATTCATACAATAATTTTGCTAATACAAATTCTCCTAAAATAAGCAAATGTGGCCGTGGGTAATATTATTCTATTACTTGGAATCTGTAGGGTTGAATTTAATCTGTTCTGCCAATACAGCACTCCACTACAAGTTTATGGATTTGTTTGCTAAAAACCTGATGGTGACGTAACTAGATATTTTTCCAGCTTCCAACTGTGAAAGTTCTATTTCCAACCCTAATGGCTGCAAAAATGATTTTCGCATTATGAGTTCCTGAGAACTGGGAACAGAATATTTGGAGACAAGGTGGCTTACTCTGCATAGTTCCTTACCTCTCCAATATGGCATGCTGAGAAGACAGGCAAACCAGATTTATAAAGGACACAGCATCCAGCTCTTCGTGACATCTCCATACTAAACACACACACACAAACAACACATTTGACATTACTTTAAATGTGTTAGCATCCCCCTTGCCATTTATGTGGAAGTGCAAGGGGGATTTTTATATAGAATTCATAGAAATTTGAGAACTAGTAGAGAACTGTGAATAATGCCATTTTATTCTCCTTTTAATTATTTTTACTATGTTTTATCCCAAGCAGTGTAGTTCTCTCTTTGAAGATACAAGGGGATTGAGCTTCTGTGCTTCCAGAAATTCCTGGAGGAGCCTGATGAGGGGGGAGAAGGAAAAGATGGCTGCAGCCCAAGCTTTATTTCTCTAAAACATATACCTGGTTCATTGCTTTTAATGACCATGCTTTTAATTTCTTGGCAATCTCTCTCATAACCACACTGCTCTGAGAGAGAAAAAAAATACAGAAGTCTCATCCCAATGAAAGCATACCTGCAATTTTAGATAATGTAGGACATAGATTCTATTAACAGGAATATTATGGAATATGGACTTCCTTAACATATCCTTTATATTTCCAAGTCCATATGGCAACTCCTTTCATAGCAGCACAACTATTTTCATATACCAACTTTCAGGGTCACATAACAACTAGAATATTTTAAGTGGAATGAACAGTTTGTTAACTATAAAATTCACATGGGCTAGTTTCTGTACCATGATGGACTTGTAGACAAAATAGGGCTAACTGTTCTCTATATTGTATTGATAGGTTTTCCAAAATGTTTAATGGAATTCTAACTTTCCAGAAGCAACTTTGCCAGCTCTAATTTTCTGTGATTTAATTTCAGATTTCCATAACATCACATGCTTATAAAACAGGAATTTAAATTAGCAAAACAGAAAACGTCAAGTAACAGTTGGGTGTCAGAATCCTGTCTCAAGAGCATGGCTTCATGTCAGCTTAATATCTTTGTGTAGCAGGAGTTTTCCATTGGGAAAAATGACCCGTAGGAGTCAGTCAAGGTTAGGGGTTTTCTTCACTGTGTAGCCTAGCCTAGTTTCTTTGTCTAGGGGATTAGCTTCCAGGGGAGAAAGCAGTAGCCAACAATAGAGGTGGGAAAGGCTTCCAAGATAAACATACCAAACTTTATCTTTATTCATGTCCTACACTGTTGCTTTTTGAATTATTTATTCCTAGAAGACACTAAGTGACACCACCCAGGAAACTTTTTTTGTTGTTGTTGTAACTTATCTGGGAAGCAAAATGTTCACTTTGTTTTTACATTGGTGAGAAAGAGTTTGTGAAATCTGATGATAATTATGGCAATGCCATAGTTTTACAGTGAAAGCCTACATGAATCAATCCAAATCCGTTCATAACTATCCAATCGTTTATATTAACCAATTTTGTGCTTTGTGAAGTAAAACATTGTGTAAAATATGTGATGAATACATAAGAGTTGTAAGGGAAACATTTGTTGCATCAACTCCATTAAAGGAAATTAACTGAATTAAGTGCTGAATTGTGCTGGTAACTCTTCAAGGGTGAATTTGGGAGGACCCACCATCTAAAACGAATAGAAACTTTGTCAGGTAATCAAAAAATGCAGAAGGTTCAAGATGAATACTCCACTCAGCAGTGGTCATCCTACCAAAAATTTCTGCAAGGACCAGTGTGTCTTCTACTGTCACAAAAAAACAAAACAAAACAAAACAAAACAAGAGTAATATTCAAGGATCTGAAGGCCATTGCTGTTTTATCTGATGGGAGTCTTCCTGACCCAGTGGTCAGAAAAAGACTAAACAGTGATTCTGTTCATGGCAGCACAGAATGGAAGAAATACAGTGGGCCCTTGTTATACGCTGGGGTTTGGTTCCAACATCCCCCATGTAGAACAAAATCCATGTATGCTTAAGTCCCATTAAATATAATGACATAGCAAAATTATGCCCCTTATAAAAAATAGAAAATCAAGGTTTGATATTTGAAATTTATACTTTTTTTGAACATTTTCAAATTGTGGATGCTTGAATCCGTGTATAAAAAATCAGTGTATAACAAGGGCTGACTGTAACTGCCCTTTAAAAAGAACATTGCTGTCCATGTCAAGTCTGAAGATCGAATAGATGGTCCCCAAGACTATACTAACAAGTCAAGAGGAGAATTTTTTGGTTGCAGTGAGAAATACTTTGTCTGGTTAAAATCCCCCACAAATATGGAGTGGAAAACAGAAGAAACTCTTTTCAGCCATAAAACAAACCAGTACAATATCCATCCAGGAGCTGAAGCTGAACAGAAAGTGGGTCATTCAACATGACTCTAAACATAGAAATAGATCTACCAAAGAATGGCTGAAGAAGAACAAATCCCATATTTTCAAATGACATATTCAAAAGTCTGCACATAAACCCTGTCAAAATATTCTGGTAGAGCTCTAGGAAAGCTCTCAAGAACATGTTATTAAGTGCCGAATCTAAAAGCATGCAGTTTTCCATACAAAGGTAATGGTTAATGAAATCTTGAGGCGAAATAAACATTGAAAACATGATATTTTTGTGTCATTCCTTTAATCAGGTAATCTGTTTCATTTAGAAATAAGTGAAAACCTTAGGAGATTCACAAACCTTTTCTCACCACTGTATATGGTACATAAAATCATACTGATGGTCAACTTCGATTTTTTGTAAAATGTAAATCATACATACAAAAATCTACTAAGGCTTAAAGCAGATGCATAAACATGGAGATTGCCAGAACCCAAATGCATATCTGATTGCCTTCAATGGTCAATATGGTAGCCCTTACCAGCAAGCTATAGCAAAAGGGAAACTTTATTAATGGCTGTTCACAATGGTGAAGTGTCTTACTATGTACACAGAATGGTACCTTAATGGATCTATGTAATTTCACATTACTCCACATCTGAATGTGTTCACAGCAGAACTTTCCTTTTACTTTTAAATTTCCTTATACTTCCACAATCTCAGTCTTTTCTTCTCACTCTATCATTATATGAAATAAGCTTCATTCAGTTCACACTTAGAACAGAATATTCATTCTTTAACTACCAGGGTTTTTTTTAATAGTAAAAGACATAATTTGAACATGTTTATGAACAAAATGTGGAATTCTGTATTAACAGCTGAAAGCAGCAGGAGCTGTAGGAAAGTCTAACAAAACCAAGCCCTTCATGGCTGTCTATTCAAATACATAGATGTATCTTGATCTAAAAGTTTTTTATATAACACTTTGGGGATTCAACTACTCAAAAAAATCTACTACAGCCAAAAATACTGCTATTTTAGCAAGCCTAATATATCATTTGAAGCAGGATATACATATCCCCAAATACATATCAAGCTATTTCAAATTACAAACTACTAAAAAGACTGGATGTCAGTATGTTGCATTACCATGGAATACTTATGCACCACTCAGTGTATCTATTAGGCATGAAGGTATTTGAATCTTCGCTACTTTAGATCTTTTCAATATTGTCATGGAATATTTTCTCCAGATTATTCACCATTTCCTTAGCAGCAGTGATCTTTAAATATTTCTGGTTTAGGCCAGAATCCTAGGGGGACATCTGCTGATATAACTGCTTTCATCAGTAGAACTGGAAAGACATGCTGTTGTGCATACCAAAAACTTGCTCTGGAAGTCTGAAATATTTTCAGACAACATTCAGGACTACAGCAAGAGGGGGGAGGACTTGTAACATGCTCCAATGCCAGAGCAACATCAGATTTGATACAAGTTGACACCTAATTTTTAAACCATGTGATTTTTACAGGGGGTAGAAATCTGGCCATGGTATTTTTATGACAGGTTGCAGACTAAGTTACGAAGCAGAAACAAGAATTTGATGTAGAATTCTATTAAGTAGATACTCCTGCCAGTTATTTGCTGATCTGCAATTTAACACAAAAAATTGCTCAAATCAGGTGTGGGCCATGGCACTGGAGGTGCAAGGGGAAACTACCTAAAATAATCTGTCCTCACCACTAGGATCAGAGTCACTTTCATAAATGAAAAGAGCCATTTCACCCACATTCAACACATCCTATTTGGTATATATGACCCCGTAAATGGTGCTATTCACATTTATGATCATGGTATTATTACTATAACTGATGTCCCCAAACCCACCTTAAAAGCCAGGCAGCTGTACTAGCCAAAAATGTTCTTTCTGCGCTGCAGGTGAACAAGGTGCTTAAGGCAGCAGCCTCCAGCCCCATTCTACAACAAGCGGTTGTGAGAGGGCCCTGTAGTAGTCTCTGCTGCTCTTCCTCTTCACACCACAGCTCAACAGTGTCAGGGGCTGGACACAGCATCCTTCAAGTGCCTTGTTCAACAGCATAACTGAATGCCTTGGCAGGCATGCAGGAACTTGGAAATTTAGTTAGTTCCAACTATCTTAATTTAATCCAACATTTGATTAACATTTTAGAGTACTGCAGAAAATAAATTTGGCTGCTCAATTACACATATCTTTTCAACATGGCATTGCCTATAAACATGCAATCAGGGCTCCACCCAATGCAGAAATAATCCGATTTGACACCAATCTTACTGTCCTGGCTCAATGCTATGGGTTTCTGGGAACTGTAGTTTGTTGTGGCACCAGAGCTTTACAATGCCTAGAGTTCCATAGCACTGAGGCATGGCAGTTAAAGTGGTGTCAAATCAGATTATCACTGAAGTGTGGATGCACTGTATGAAAATGATAATTAAATCAGAAACATCTTGCACACTCATAGCACAGGAGTTAAGTCAGACTTGAAGCCAGTCTTACGGTCATCTGTTGAATGTGAGGTTATCAGACAGAATCTAATCAAACTTGTTTTTATATTGCAAGAGTAAACGCAAGGGCAGCCTTATTACAGTATTAGGTTCTATATCTGTTTTAGACCTTGTGTCTGTTTTATCTTCAAAGAATGGGTAAATGAATTCCAAAGCAAGTCTACAGGCTGTAAGCAAATACTATGAGGCTTTGTAAATAAATTTTAT
Organism: Sceloporus undulatus; assembly: GCF_019175285.1. NCBI lineage: Eukaryota > Metazoa > Chordata > Lepidosauria > Squamata > Phrynosomatidae > Sceloporus > Sceloporus undulatus. The sequence goes on from NC_056522.1 coordinate 231,725,686, forward strand.
TTAACGTAAACATTTACTGGTTTATCTTCTTTCCTACTGGGAATCACAATATAAGACATTTTAATCTTGCTTACACTACATGGCAAAAGCTCTTCAGGATTTCATAGCATGGATGAGGTAGAGAAGAGAGTCTAAAAAAGGCTAAAAATGCAACAATGCAGGATCGAGTTTCACAATACAGGGTTTAAGAAATATTCTTTCAATGTAGAAAATTACAAGGGTGAAGCAGTAACAGTTTTGGATGAATCAGACTGAAGGGCTAAGGACTAATTAAAATATGAAGAAGATACATTATTCATAGTGTCCACGTTCAAGTGTTAAAAAAAGACACCCATAGTTCAAATAAACTTATTCAAGTATGTAGTACAATCTTTTGTATTACTGGTAACTAAATATTACATAGTAATTGATGCATTCAGTAGTTACATTAAATTGTAACTACAAACTGGATACATGGTCAACAGTTATCTAAAGCACTTTAAGTGTAGCTAAAGGGCTTAAAACTTCAGATTCACATCTGAAATATTTAGAACCAATTAGAGCATAAAATATGCAAGGACAGTTGGTACCAAATAATGGATTTCCCCTCAAGACATGAGGATAACTTATTTTTTAACATTAGATTCCCAGTAAGTAACTCTAGCTACTGTACTGAGTGTATATCGAGATAATTTCCATGCACTTAGGGTCACAGCTGTTAAAAATGAAACATTGGCTTTTAACAAAAACCCATCAATATTCACAACAGTCATTTGTTCAAAAAAGGCAGGTGACTGAAAACAGTAATATGACACAGCCATAAAAATGTATACTAGTGGTTTAATCGGAGAGTGATTATTCAGATCCGGAAAAACAGCCTCCAGTTTGTTACTACAAGCACAAGTACAATTCACGTAGCATACGTGACAATTATTTTATTGTCTGAGATAAGGGAGAAATTGGGGTATCAACAGTTGTACTCATTTATTGCAAAGATAGTATTCCACCTGTAAAAGAAATTTTTAGGCATTTCACTCACAACACACATTTTTGGAGGGGGATTCAAAACGTGGCAGTCTGTATGAAATGCTAATGGAAAACAGTGATCCCTGTTCACTAATAACTTAAGTTTAAAAAAACCCTTACTAATTTCACTATATAAGTTTACGCATTTCAGTTCTTAAATCATGTTAATCTATATAACCATTATTAACAGTTCTGTGTCTCTATTACTGCATCAAGCCAAACATTTAAATGCACTTTCACATCAAAAAGATTATATTGATTTATTTTCATTCCCCTTTGTGAAAACTACTGATATTTCAGCAGTCAACTGGGTTTTTGTAAAAATAATAATAAAAGAACCAAAACATAAACTAATGGAGGCCTGAGCAGTTTTCCCATTGCCTTGCTGGAAGTATGTGTCATGGCCGACTAGCCTTCCAGCTGTTGCACAATCTTCAGTCAGTGAACTGCTCTCAGAAGTGGCTCCCCAAAAGGCCTATAATTTAACATGAAGTGCCACTTTTGATTACTGATGGGATTCTGACTCATGGGGAAAATTAGGTATATATTGGTTATACTTACAAGCAGCTCCAATCCTGAGTATTTATGGTATATCTAAACATACAAAAATGTATGTACATTTCTCTCCACTTTTTGTTGTAAACATTGTCAGCATACTTTACATATCCCTTCTTTGAAACATGCAAATCATACATACAGTATAAATACACAAAGAAATTACACTCATTCATAAACTACGCAACAAAAATTGTGGCTGGCATATTCAGTTATAAATAGTCAATGCATCAGGCATTCAATACAGCTAGAAGCAGCCATTCAATCTACTGTTCTTAACTGTGGTTGTGGAAATACTGTGATTTTTGCACCTTCCATGTCATTACAGTATTTATAACACTATCATATGTGGAGACAGATAGGCTCATTTACTATATCTCTTCTTTTCAGAGTGAAGGATAAAGCAGCACTTACATATATTATATATCTATATTTATCTATATAAAGTGGGGCAGCAACTGCTGGGGTTGCTCTTCTTATATTACAAAGGTCTCCATTCTAATATTCTTAAATAAAAAAAAGAAGAAGAAAGGGACCTCAACAACTGATTACATATTCATTCCTTGGGCACTTAACAGTGAATCCAGCATGTCGAATGTGTCTTTGTAGTCCATATGCTGGCTGTTTGAACTGTACTCGTGACTGGCATCAGGACCGTTCTCCACTGGGTTCTTGTCCAGTTTCACGAGGGTGCTGAGATGTCCGTAGCCCACCTGGTATGCGACAGGGGGAGGAGGGGGTAAGGGAAGGTTAAAAACAGAGTTGAGAGAGGATACATACTGCTTAACAGAGGAAGAACTAGATGAACTACCTGAAGTTTTGGAACTTTTGCTCATTTTGGAGTGATGGTTGTGAGAAGCATCATTGCTGTATAGCTTCTTTCTTGAAGAGCCGGAACTAGAGGAATTGCCATCACTGCTCAAGCCAACAGGACTCCTGAGAACAGCTGGTGTTAATCCATCACTACTATGTTTACTGCTGCCACTACTACTGCCACCAGTATGAGAATGGGAATGCTTATGACTGGTGCCATGATGGCGGTTTGTGGAATGTTCCTTGTGCTTTTCCTTGCTAACAAGGGGACTCGAGTGCTTGCTTTTCCCACTTCCCTCATCTGATGAGCTGTGTCTCTCTGAGGAAGAGACCTTGATCTTCATTTTCAGATCTTCCTTACTTGAGTTCTTTTCTGTGGGCGGAATGGGTATCCGCAGTTTTAGCGACCCACTCTTCTCCTTTTTGTCAGGCATGTGTTTTTCAGGCCTTTCTGCATTTGCAATGGGAATTTTCATTTTAATAGGGGATGTTACAGAACCACTACATGTTGCTTGGGTCTGGTGCTTTTTGAATGGCTGTTCTGTTCCCATATAGTGTTCTCTTACATCCAGTTCAAGTGTTTCTAGTTTCCTTTTCTCTCTGTATTTATCCAGTGTCATTTTCTGAGGCATTATTACAGGGGCAGGGGCAATATGCCCATGGTGTTTGTTTCCTGGTTTGTGTGAAGTAGAATGCTCAGAGAGTTTTTCAGCTCTGTGATGTAACCCCGAATGTAACTGCAATGATGTTCCTGGCTGGAAATTTATGCTGAATTGACTGCCGGGCAGCGACGCCTCCTGTTTCTGGGCATACATCTGTTCTGTCCTTGGTTGTTCTTGGTGCTGAGGCCATTCTTGGTGTGTGGATAAAGTATATGAGGTACTTGGCATTCCTGCTGCTAGTATTGCTAAATTTTCTTGACTGTCCTGAACAGAAACACTTCCTGAGTTCAGAGGAACTGGGGCAGGAAATGTAGATGTTGACTGTTTTTGAAAACTCGCACTTGCAGAAACACCAGCAACAGCATCTACCAACATGGAATTCTGAACCAAAGATGAGCCAAGAAGAGAATTTTCAGATGTCTGACCATCTCCTTTAGGTTTCTTAGCAGCCTGAGTAGCCTAAACAAGAGCAAATTATTAAATTTAGAACATACTCTTCAGCACAGAGTCTACAAGTGCAAGGCACAAAGAAGCCACTCAGTCCCAAAATAAAACAACAGAGGATGGAAGTGTAGTAAGAGATTTTGCTATAAGCAGTCGCTTAGAGCCAGATTGGACATTCTACAAATGGAAGGGCTTCTTCTACTTATGGAAGGAACTTGAGATGCAGCAGAGACTTCCCACCGTACAAAGTGTGAAGTGAACTTTAGTTATTTCCCTTTCATCTTGTGACACTGGCTATTCTCAATCTAATTCACTGATTGTTTAACATGATAATCATCTTCATCACCTCCTCCCTCTTTCCCCAGTTCAGGACTCAAGGTGGCTTAGAACAGGTTAAAACATAGTTAGAAAGTCACAAAATACAATAAAAAAATTAAAACCAGTTAAAACATAAAGTATTAAAAACACACCTACATACAGAACCATCCACCACCACAAAAAAATACCCAGGGCACAGTTTAGATGGAATGGGCCTATTGACGCAAAAAGGTCTTTAACTTTCTGCAGAGAGTACCCTTGAGCTTTGACAAGGAAAACATAGCTCAAAAACTCTATTTTTGAAAAACAGCTGGTGTTGGACCCAATTTCCAATAAGGCAACTCCACATGAGACTTTTGCAACTATTTCCATTAGTACAACACCACATTACTTCCTGCTTCAGGGAATAAGAAAAGTTATTGTTGCTGATTCTTTCCTTCTCCTGTTCTACTAAAAATCAGCTTATGAGGGTTGGGGAATTCTTTGAAACTACTAGGGTGGGTGGGGTGGAGTGGAAAAACCCTCCTCCATTCCACCAGCTTCTGTTGGATCATGCTCCTTTATATTTCCAAAAGGGCAGCACTGGATCTGAAGTATTGCATCTAACTTGCTTCCATTTAATATTAACCTAGTAGAGCAACCATTTAATATTAACCTAGTAACTAATAACATTTTAAATTAACCTATAACATTAAAAAAAGGAAATCAGGTAAGTTATTGGAGCTCAAAATCTCATTTTAACAAGTGACCTACAGCAGGATACTAACTTTCAAGAAATCCATGAACAAATCAGCAGATGGTTAAGTAATGTTCCAGCCATTTTATTTATGAGAAAAACATCTTACCCTCCAATTTCGAATCCTCTTTAGCCTGCTAGGAGTTTTCTCCAATATCTGAAGAAATTCATGTGTTAGCTCTGTGAAAGAAAAAGAAATGAAAAATAGTTAGGGCAAATTATATTAAAAACTTTCAGCAAAAGGTTATGCCCAATTTTGACTAAATCTTCAGTCAATGAAATGTTACAAACATGTTTTATTAACTGCTGGTTATATCAAAATACAAGGAACGCAAGATAATTTTACACACTAATTCTAACAAAAGGGATCATATTGTGTACAATAAACATATAAGGAACATAAGGATAAAATATCTGAAGCAGCCATTGAAACAAAGTTGTAACATTCTAAAGAGAAAAAAACCCAATAGTCAAGATCTGGCATGCTGAAATGTTAAAAATATAGCCTATAGGAATCTGAAAGCAACAAGCACTTGCTCAATTAGCCTTTTAGGTGAATCAGAACAAAAACACAGTTTTAAGCAGAATAAAGCAAAGGTGATACTACTTACCATCAAGCAACTCCAAGGTAACAGAAGGATCTACATATTCCCACCAATGTTTTCCATCAGTTGATACAGGGATCTCCCAGTTGGACCACTTGCAAGCTAAATGTATACATACACATGCTATCACAGTCGGCTTGTACTGAAGACAAAATGTAGTAAGATGCAGACTGTGGTCGGAAATGTTTCATAATGGAATGAATCCCAAACATGAAAAAGAGCAAAAAACAGAGGGAGAAAGCCCTTATCAACAAAGTCTTTAAAGCAAAAGCTAATAAACTGTAAACTTCCACCCCAAATTTGTTACTTTTTGACTTTATACTAACAAAATAAGTCATTCATTTAGAATAATTCACATCTCCTGTTGACTTAATAGAAGTTCAGTATTTTATCCAATATTTAATAAGTGTAACTCAATATTTTAAAAATCCAGAGCATTAGACTTCAGAGACAAAAATATGTTTGCCAAAATAAATCCTTATTTATAGATTTTTTGGTCTTACGATTGAAATTAACATGCAAGGCAACAAACAGGGAGGAAACAAAGGCTACCTCTTCCAGTCCAACCTGTACATATTAGCTACCATCGGGTAAAAATACTTAGTTGACACCAACAGAACTATGTCAATTTGTGTTCTAGTGTTGCTTTGAAAAATTAATATCTTATTTGAAAGATCTCTGCTGTGTTCATTCCTGGTAGTATTTCTTATTATATGTATATTTATATTACATTTGAGCTTAAAGTCTTTCACTTATTCTTTTTCTTCACACCATTATCTGTCCTTCATAGTGAAAGCAAAAATAATGTTGCATTTAGTTCCTAATTTATCATCCCAAACTTTCCAAACATAAGTGTAAGAAGCATTATATCCCATCTCTTCCCTACTAACTTCCATCACTTCCCAAATCATTTGCCCCTGTTTTGAAGTTCTCCAAAAGTCATTTTTCTCCTCTTCTCCTTCTAATTTTAAAGTCATATCCATCTACTTAATTTGAATTTAATGTGACCTCCAGGAGCATATTGCTCCAGCTTTTTCTTTTATTCAACTAGCTCAAGGGTTACAACTGAATCCCTAGTTCTTGTCTACTATCCTACACATTCCCTTGCTATAATTTCCCCCCATTATTCTTTATCTGGAAGGCTCTCCCCTCTTCAACCTTCCATTTCAATCTTTGATGTACAGGAACTAATTAGGTGAACCCCTCTTCTGCCTTCTGCTTTAGTGCTCTTCTCAAGACTAGAATGGTCAGTTGAAATATTTATTAAGCTTAATCTACTTTTACCCCCCCAAAACGGAGTTAAAATAGTTATCTCTTCTCACTGCGATAGTCTTACAATCACTTCACTTGCCTATTTTTATTTAAAACTCCAAATCAGGGACAACAATGGAGTTTCTTTGTATTTATAAAACAAATACATTACAGAACTAGCCAGCTTCTGTAAAGCATATACAGGATAGGCCAGTTCTGATGTTTAACCAGTTTTTACAACTAATGTTTTTATTTCATTTAAAAAAACAAATGCTAATATTATTTTCATTAAGAAAAAATTGCCATTAACTACAAGTATAAACTAGAAACAGCTTTATACTTACCAAGATGCTCGGATTTCTACGTTAAGTTTATCTCTCTGTAATCTTTAGCTGCTATTCAGGCTACCAATTTTAGACTTATGCACTCACAATCGAGAAAATGTCACCAGAAAGCATCACTACACTTCACATCGTGCATTTAACCCCTTTGTGCCATCGTGCCCTTGTACAATACACCGCACTGCAGACAGGAAGGTACCACCACAGTAGATGGCCCAGTCGCCTGCTGCAACAAGGGTTAGACACAGACAGGGGGCCCTGCAGTAAAGGAAGCTATAGTGTGCTACAACAGTGCAACAAAGAGGTTCAGGATAACAACCTGTTGGTAGCCATGAAATATGATGTCTGTGCCAAATCCTTGCTTGCTGTAAGAAAAAGAAACAAGGGAATTGAATGTTAGTAACTGATAATTTTTCAAATTAAAATGCTGTTTATGTTAAATTACTAATTATCATTACAAAAAGTCAGTTGTTTGTTTCACAAAACTACAATTCCCAGAATTCCATGGCACTGAGCCATGGCATTTAAAATGGTGTCTGATTGGACTATTTCTGCAGTGTGGATGCAGCCTTCCATTACTTAAATCTTATAATGATGATGAGTGAATAATGCTTTTGGCATATCCAACTGAATAAAATCATCTGCACAGACAGAGCATAACAATTCAACTATGATCCTGTTTGTACTATGTCACAAATAATGCAAACCAGTAGAGGCAGATAAGACATAAACACCTGCATTGCACTACAGAATGCTGAGTTTCTAAATATACTAAAAGCAATTGCAACAACAACAACAACAACAAAAAATACAACTAGCAAAGGGCAATGGCTAATTAGCTTTGCTTTGCTGGAGAAAATGTAGGAAGTTCAGAATCTGAAACAGGAACACATAAAGACAGTGCAGATTTAAAGATGGAACAAATTTGCAGTCTAAACCTATGTTTATTAAACCATGATTAAAACTTGATTTAAAGTTAGCACTATGCTGGCATTATTTAGAGCAGTGGTTCCCAACCTGTGGGTCGGGACCCCTTTGGGGATCGAATGACTCTTTCATGGGGGTCACCTAAGAGCATTGGAAAATACCTATTTAATTACAGTTATGAAGTAGCAACAAAAATAATTTCATGGGTTTGGGTCACCACAACATGAGGAACTGTATTAAAGGGTCGTGGCATTAGGAAGGTTGGGAACCGCTGATTTAGAGAGAAGATGCAGAACAAAAATGATTTTATAACTATAAAGACGAGAGTGGAAGCAGCCAAGTTATAATGGTTTCAGAAAGTGTCCTGGTCAACCTGTTAAAACCACTGTTGATAGACAGGATAAACCGGAATATCAAATATGGCCCGTTTGATATTTCAGGATATTTCTTTTCCTAGATGAAAAAAACCTCCCATAGGACAGCTATTTTCAACATTTCTGCTTGTAAAAATCTGGCAGTTTTGGTGCCATCAAACATTCCTTCTGAATAGGAAAGGTGCTGTTGGTGAACTAGTCCTTGGTCTTCTTTGCAGCCATGGTTTGAGGAACTACAGGACACTATTGTCCCTTCTATGTTGTTAGCCATCTACATGAAACTGCTAAAAAGTTAAAACAGAGATTTGGTGTATCACCAGTATCACACCTTTATCCCTTTTTCATCCGGCACCTGCAAGGCTCTGACTTTTCACCATCAATTCTTTTCAAAATCAGAACAATAATCTGAGCCTTGATTGAGACAAGAGAAAAATCCTGCCAGTGAGTAGGACATCCACCTGGACGAGTGGCTTTTAGCATGTTCTAGATAGGGTCAAACATCTCCCTCCCTATGGATATCACAACTGCATTCTGGTAATTCTTAATGATTCAACACTGCTATTAGAAGATCAAGCAACTTCTACAAGACAGCTTTTGCATCAGGTACTATCAAGCCAATAAAGTCCCAATAAACTGAATAGCAACTAAGTACAGTTATCACTAATTTCTTGGCAAATAATTCTCTTCATTTTACTCTCTTCTGTATATTTTGAGACTGAATATAAAAGTCACTGCATATGACACCATTAATTCAGATTCTTTCTTGGAAAGCAGTGGCTTTCTTTCCTGGTTAACTCCTGGTTAACTTTATTTAGGACTGCAATGAATCTAAGCCCTAATGAACCTAACAGTAGAGTCAGCCCTCCGTATCCACGGATTCAATCATTTGTACAGTGGTACCTCGGGATACGAATTACCCAGCTTACGAATTTTTCGGGATACGAAAAAATCCCATAGGGATTTATTGTTTCGGGTTACGAACGTTTTTTCGGGTTACGAAAAAACGCCGGCGCTGTTTAAATGGAGCCGCGGCGGAGCCGCGGCTTTTTTCCCCATTAGCGCCTATGGCAATTCGGGTTACGAAGGTTTTTCGGGTTACGAAATTAGCCGCGGAACGAATTAATTTCGTAACCCGAGGGAGCACTGTACCTTTAAAGTATCTTTTAAAAAAAATCCCAAAAAGCAAACCTTGATTTTGTCATTATATATTAGGGACACCAATTCACTATGCCTTTGCATCTAATGGAACTTGAGCATCTACAGATTTTGGTATTCATGGGAGCGTGTGCGTCCTGGAACCAAATCCTAGCAGATACTAAAGGCCCAATGTACTCACTTCTGAATTTAAAAGTGCAGGATTGCACTGTTATTAAGGAATTAATGCCAAGGCTGTTTTAGCTTCCCCCAACATTGTGCTGCATAGCTGTTTAGGCTGGTTACAGGTATTTTTCCACATACTCTAGATGAATTAATTCATAGACACAATTCTTAACTCATATTAAACACTGATAGTGCTATGAGAGTAAATATCAACTTCCAGCAGCAAAGCCCTGTTGTGAACCATTCTTCCCAATTTGGACAAAAGTGTGCCTATTTGAGCAACTGAAACATGTTGCTGGCCACTAAAAAAACAGCCGTCGTATCACATCTCTTCCTCACCTGATATTTTACACTCAGTTCAGGCAGAAATAAAAAGCCAAACTACTCTCTCCTAAATGAAAAGGTAATTCTGTAGGAGAGTGATTTTCAAAAAATCTGAAATGAGACCTTTAAAAGCTTCTTTAACCCATGCATGCAAAAGCAGGAAGGTGGCTAAAACTTTCCTTTGGGTCATTTGTTTGTGTAGATTTCTTTATAAGACACAACTGTACTATATAGTTCTCTTTAAGGCCAGCTATGAACAATTACTTTAATGTATTTACCTTCTTGCCATAGACTTAAACCATCACTTTCAACCAAAGGAAAGAAGTCACTAAATGCTGATAAGCACACAGACAGCCTAGTTATGACACTTTTTGAAAAGTTTTGCCATAGCAGTAGAGCCTTTCAATAGAGCCCACAATACCTCAGAATCTGAAGACTCAAAACAAAGTGGCTGTGTGAAAAGCTTTTATTTTCTCTTCCCAGTTTAGCTTGTTTTGCTATTGTTTGTTGTATTTTAGACATGTTTATGAAAAAATTGTGAGTGTGTTCATGTTTAATAATAAAAATGTTATTTTAAAAGACTCTTCCAAAGAAAGTTAATCACAGAAACACCTTCTATACCGATTGAATGCATAGATCCACAACTTAATTGTAACCTAAGGCTTGTAAGTCTATAGATGAGGCCTTTTACAATACTGCTTGTTTATCAAAGTATTATAAAAGTTTCAAATATTAAAATATAAAAGATACAGAATTTTAGAAATCCAGGATACAAATTTTGTTACAGATGATGTGAAGATGTTTGTGTGTGCCTTCAAGTCTCCTGTCAACGTATGACAACCCCATTAATTTCATAGGGTTTTCCTAGGCAAGTAACACGTTTTGCCAGTTCCTTCCTCTGAAATATATCCTACAAGACCTATTTATTGACAATGACCTGTCCAAGTATTAACCAAATATTAACCCTGCTTAGCTTCCAAGATCAGATAGGATCTAGTGCATCTGGAGTATTTAGGCAGATTACTACTTTCTTGTTAATAGTTTCTAATTTAAATATTATCACTTCAAAATGAACTTCTAAAGTACCACTATATACACATTTCCCAAGAAATGTTCCATGTGATGTTTAAGGGCATTTAAGTTTACCCCAGTTTACAATGAGATTCTGACACAAGACACGGTATTTAAGCCATACACAAATCAAATCTTTTTCAATTGTTTAAAACGCCATCAGATAGCCAAGAGTCCAAACTGAAGGTAATTAAGGCTCTAAAAGAGAAAGAACCCAAACAATACTGGAAAAACTGATATTGTATGTATACTCTATAAAAAATAAATACTTGGAGGATCAGCTTTTGTCATGCATACAGAAAAAAGACACACACAAAATAAACAGATTAAAATAAAACCCAGTAAGATAGACTAGTGATTTAATCACAGTAGAAATGATAATCTAGAAACAGAATTAATTATACCACCACCTTCCTACAGAGATGTAGGAAGAGTCAGCTAGGTTGTTACTGACCTCTTACTAACTGCGTACATTTCACAACATCTGTGTGTGGATGCTCAATGGTAATCTCAAACCCTGAAAAATTAAATGTGTTATTTCACAAATTATGCATATACTCGAGAAGCATCTGGTCCCTAAAATTTTCTTTAGATGCCTAATTCAGTATTCTCAGTACAGACTATTAAAATAAGTTAAAGATATCAACAATCAATATTTAAAATCTTAGCATGCAGCGAATAATATACTGCTAAATGTACAATTACTCCCAAGAATGTGACTAGATTATAATACATCAAGTTAAAATAAGAAGCCTAGAGTTGCCATGATAAATGCATAGGCATTCCATTAATGGAACAACACTATAATGAGAAAATGGAAGTGGTTATGAAAAAGCATAAAGAAGCCATCAGACAGATTAACTATGCTTACCTAAAGTTTGAAGCATTATTGTTTCAAATATAACCAGCTCTTGGGCCTGTTGAAGGTATGCCTAAAATAGAGGAAAATGCTGAAAGCTTAATGAAGTAACTTAGCTGCTGCTGCTGCTGCTATTATTATTATTATTATTATTATTATTATTATTATTATTATCCACCTTTCTCCCAATACAGCTGGCAAGTGCTAACACAATATAATCACCAAGGCAGATAGAAATTGTAGTGGCAGGAGCCAAAGGTATAATTCAGCTGTGTGTTTTAATTCTTCAGTGTTTGTTTCTGTCAGAACATTCACCTAAAATTCACACTTTTACATGAAACTCTCATTGCAGCTGCTGGAACTAAAATACAAATCACCATTAGGGCTGCCCAGACATTTCCCACCTCTAAATGTAGAGATAAGGTGTGGTTGATGGTCTCATGTGTTTCAACGTCAAATTTCTTCTGTTTCCCTTACTGCTGAAAAAGAATATGGTATGTGTTCTAACTATGTTAAAAAGCCCCAATATATATATGGAGTAAGAACTCAAAAGAAATGGTGAAAAGTAACAGAAAAGAACTGGGTACAAGACTAAAAACCCCCAAACAAACCAAAGTGTTTCCCTCAGCAGAAACACTTCTGTAAATAAAAAAGAAGACTAAGGGAAGATAGGTGATGGAGCTATTGTAGTTAGAAATATGTAAGTGATATGTTCAAGAAGGGTTTTATTGTGGTTAAAAATATAATTGAATCGAGTAAATTTAGTAGATATTAGATGAATCTATGTATATGTAAATACTATGATTCTGTCAATAAAATGTATGTTTTTTTAAAAAAAAGGGGAAACACTTGTTTCATTAAGAAAGCCACGAATAAAGAAACCTAGTTTGAAGTCAACCATTACACTGGACTATTGACAGTATGTCTTAATAAAGTTTTACTAACCAGTAGAATTACATTATATGTGTATTTAAAACATGTAAGGAAACCTATAATGGGAAGGATCAATATACAGCAACACACATTACAGTATTTTGCCAGTTATTAAAAGTTAACACAGCTCCTGAATAGGGAGTTATGGTAAGTGGAAAAGAAACAAGAAACAATCTTCTAAAACCTAGACTGTGATTTATCAGGTTATATTAAGATTAGAGCCAGCAGTACATACATCACTCTTTGTGTCCAGCAGTGGTTCTTGATGATGAAGGCAGGCATGTGCTACTTTGATAACATGTTCAAGCTTTCGTGGCTGCTCTTCCACTTTTGCAGCCAAAAATAATGCAGTAGGAGATATAACCTGTTGAAAAAGTATCTTTAGTCAGAAATAATGTTGTAACAGTTCCTCCTTGAGACAGGTTGCTGTGAACCAGGGATACGTGTGGTCATAAATGACTTTTTTTCTTAATTACTATCTAGCACTTCAAATCAAGCTGAATCCAGACAGATCAGACATCTCCCCAAAGTGATCAAGCATTTGCTTTTGCCAATTCAACACCATGGTTGCATTCAAAGCAGACCCTTGCCTACACATAGTTGTTTGTCTTTAAAGTGCCACAAGACCCTGTTGTTCTGGCTTCAACGCAAGTAACAGAGCTATTTTACTGGAAGCTGATTTAAAGTGCAGTCCTTCTAATGCTACATATACCAGTTCAGGAAGCATGCCAGATGCACACAACCACAGAAGTCCAAGCTATTTCAATCAATTTTAGTTATAAATATAAACATCACCAGTTTTCCACTAACCAATAAAATTCAGTAGTATGTCTTGAAATATGCAAATCATGCCTGTTGTACAAACATGGGATCATTCATTCAGCGTATAATATAAACAGAGCTTTGAGTCTTATGTACTTGTAAGCAACCACAGTAAGAGTAATCCATCTAGAAGAGAATTTTGACTCTGTTCCTTGAAATGTACAGTTTCTTTCTGTTCTACGAACATGAGAATTCTGCAAGATTTAGGACAACAGTCTTAACTCGAATGCAAAGGGATCTCATTAACACCTTTGAGACTAACTAAAAGAAAGAAGGTGGCAGAATGAGTTTTCATAGACTTGAGCCTACTTCCTCAGATGCATATTTGGAGTGGAGAACCCAGAGACAGACCTATACAGGTCAGTTGTGTGTGAGAATATACAGCGCGCCTGCGTCATACGCGGGCGCGCCTTACGCGGCTTGAGCATACGCGCTCAAGCTGTGGGGCGCCACGTCCCATTCAATTGAATGGGCGTGTGTGCCCGTTGCGCCCCGCGCCGCCGTGCACGAGTCCCATTGTTTATAATGGGGCTTGAGCATAGGCGGAATTCGCCTTACGCAGTGGGATCTGGAACGGATCCCCACGTAAGGCGAGGGCCCACTGTAAATTCAAATTCAAAACCTTGTGGGTATAGAGATGAGGTGGCAAGTACAGTATTAACGAAGGTCACTGGGGGACAAAGGCACTTGCTACCTCAAGATCCCTTTGCATACTGATTTTCCAGACTAACATGGCTATGTCATTGGATTCAACCAACCTAACTATAGTGATAATACAGTGTGCCTGCGTTATACACGGGTGCACTATACGCGGTTTTCAGCATATGCTGAAAGCTGCACGGTAGTGTGCAGGACACAAGGGGTGGCGCATCCCACTGTGATTAATGGGGCACGCACCTCTGGCGCACCCGCACCGCCACCACATGCATGAGTCCCATTCGGTTAAATGGGGCTTGAGCACGTACAGTATTTGCTTTACGCTGGGGAGTCCGGAACGGACAAGGGCAGACTCTAGAGTAAATAATCAACCTGAGATCCTGATTCTCACTTATGTTCTGCCTTTTTCTGCAAGTTATTTCCCGATACCACTCATATAGCAATTGCTATCAGTATTTGCAGTTCTCAGTTGTATAAATCCCAACATGGCACTAACAGAACAAAAACCTGATATTAACTGCACTGCATTTAACCAATGCACAAGCAGTACTGCAAGAGACAGCATAGACATACAGTACTGTCTTTCGTGTAAAAGAAACCCCCCTTGCACTAATTATAAAAAAATATTTCTGTAGTACAATGATATCACTCAATTAAGCTTTTCATGTGAAAGCAAAGTGGCATGCTACTTAGAAATCAGTTAAAGCTGTCTTGGAGTTTCTTTTAAAAGGTTATCAACACTTTGTATATTTGCTTACTCATACCAACATGTTAGAAATCTGGATCTTAAAAAAGGAATAAAAACTAGCATTTGTCAATCTCCTGTGGGACAGTGCTTAATTCTCTCTTACTACAAAGAAACAATCAAAAGCCATAGCCATGTTAGTCTGGAAAATAAGTGTGCAAGACGATCTTGTAGCACCTTTAAGGCTAACTGAAAGAAAGAAGCTGGTAGCATGAGCTTTTGAAGACTGAGGAAGCAGATTCAAGTCTATGAAAGCTCATGCTACCAACTTCTTTCTTTCAATTTGTCTCAAAGGTGCTAAAGATCCCTTTGCACAAGGAAACAACTATGCAGAGTCTAAAACAGTAGCATTACAGATATTAGTAGATATTACAAATGGTAGTATTACAAAAAGTTATGAGGATGGCTACTATTTGATCCTAACAACACAAATATTACATACCAAACAGAAGTACCATTAAAGAAAAAGAAAGTTGCTGTTCTTGTGAACAAACTTACATTTCTATTAAATTTTGTGAATGAATGATGCATATAAAACCTGTGCATGTAAACAATTGCAGTATTAATTGTAAGTTGAGATCTGAAAAGAGAGTCAAGGAAGTTTCACATATGCATAACCACTCAGATTAACAACACTCCTCAATGTTTCTTAAAGTGGATCTAGTTCAGCACAAGTGATGCAGATCACAGTATTTTATTTATTTGAATTATAGTCCACTTTCCTTCCAAAGTAAAAACCAACATGGCTATTTTGTTTAAACAAAAAATTAAAAGTATTTTATTAAACTGTTTGCTTTCATTTGACCTGCTAGATACCCTGAGATTTCTTTTATATAGGGTGGGGTAGAAATATTTTAATATAAACAAATACAATAAATAATCATTAAATCAGATAACCCTATCCTATTATTCAAACTCACTCCTGTGGGTAGAACCCTACCTGGGCCGGAGGGACCTTGAAATGGTGGTACATGGTGACCTCTCGGTTGGATTTCTGTAATGCGCTCTACTTGGGGCAATCCTTGTACCACTCTCGGAAGCTACAACTGATTCAGAACATGGCAGCCAGACTGGTCTCTGGATCTTCCAGGGTCAGCCATATAACACCTGTGCTTAAAGATCTTCATTGGCTGCCCATTCGCTTCCGGGTGCAATACAAGGTGTTGGTTATTACCTATAAAGCCCTAAATGGCTTGGGCCCAGGGTACTTGGAGGACCGCCTCTCTCCATACAATCCGCCCCACACTCAGGTCAGCCGGGAAGCAACTGCTGAGAGTTCCAGAAGCTAGATATTCTACCACCACACAGAGGGCCTTTTCCATCTCGGCCCCTAAGCTCTGGAACTCGCTTCCCGGCGAGCTCCGCCCGGCCTCCTCCCTTGACCAATTTAGAAAGGGGCTAAAAACATATCTTTTTCAGCAGGCATACCCCTAATGCCCCGATGTAGCTCCTGCTCTCCCCTTCTGCTGCTTTACTGGTGCTAGTTGGAAATTGCTATGTGTATTTTTAATTGTATAATTGTACTTTGATTGCTGCTTTTATTATGTGTTATGTGACTGCACAATTTATTTATTGGAACCCGCCTTGATCCTTGGAAAGGCGGGCTAGAAATAAAAAAAATATTTATTATTTATTTAACAACTCCGGTTCCTGCCAGGTTTCTTATCCGGTGGATAGCGGCAATTTCCATCTACTTCCTGCCCATGCACTGTTTCATCTGAAAACCTGCTCCTGATATTTGGGACCTCACAAAATATTGAAGGAACTGGTGCTGGGGGCTAAAGAGAAAAGTGGGAATTGACTGAGCAAGACTGCTTTTCTTCCCTCTGACAGGAGTAGAGATTCTGCCTATAGCAGAATAAAAAAACTGTGCTGGTTATATCCCAGCAGCCCCAAAATAAAAGGAATCTCTGCCTTTTTTTTTTTTTTTGGCATCACCTGGAAAACCCTTCCAGAAGGTCAGAAGAAAACCCCCCTCCCAAAATCCTGGGATGTAGGAAAGGGAACTGCAGTCCAGAGGAGGAACTAGAGGCAATAATGCAAGGAATCTTGTAATTATGCTACACTGGACACAAACTATACATTCAAATTTTATTTTAGAAGTCTCCCAATTTCATCCTTCCAGACAGTTGTATTACATCTTTCAAGATACTTGTATCACTGCACTTTATAATCCCTAAAACCCTTATTTGAAAATTCCTGTTTTCCACAAGTATCTCTGTGTTGCAAAAACATGCTGCCAATAAAGGCATTAAATCACATATTCCTGTGGCCAGAGAATGTTTGGTTGTCAAATAAGAGTGAACACACTGGACTCACAGTTCCCTACACAGACCTTACAAGGAATGAGTGAGGCAATATTAGCACAAGTGTGAAGCAATATTAGCACAAGTTTGTTCCAACCAATATAAATTATTTCCATCATAAATAAGAGCTTGCCTATCTGCTAACGATTTCACAAAATGCCTGTTGAACAAAACTGCTGCATAGCTAAAGTCTTCACCTGGTGTTTTATTTAAAAAGCAGCCCCAATACTTCCCAAGAACTATTCTGCTCTGTGGAACAACAGAGCTCAATAAATAAGATGCTTGCTATTCAAACACCTGAAATGCTTGCATAAAACACAAAGAGTAGCTCTATATCCTGTTTTGAAATGCTGAATTGCTCTCCTTCAGCCATTTTTATTTTACTTTTAAAAGATGGCAAGTTTGTTTATCCGATCAGAGAATATAACTCTAAAAATGTGATTTGACAGAATTTGGAGGGAGATGGCCTGTATTATCTACTAGGTACAGCATGATATAGTGGTTTGAGTATTGGACTGTGACTCTGGAGACTAAGTTTTGAATGCCAGCTTGGCTGGCCTTGGGCAAGTCACACTCTCTCAGCCTCAGAGGATGGCAATGGCAACCACCCCTGGTAGAAACCTATCAGAAAAACTCTGTGATAGGTTCACCTTAGGGTCACCATAAGTCAGAGATGACTTGTAGTCACACAACAGCAATGAACAGTATTACCATTTCACTTTCTAGATGAATAAATATTAAAACCAGATTTATATTGTGTGGTTTCCCAAATGATGCATTTTATCTCCTATTTCAATTTCTCCCAATATTTTTTTAGCATCTGACTCTGGGTGAAAAGGAGAGCAATCAAGCTTCACAGTTTCATCTTAGAAACAAAGACTCTCTCTGAGCAGTTAGCAAACCATTTACTACTATTGTTACTATTATTATGGAAATTACTTGCCCTTGCCCTAAAGGGATGGTTGCCCTCAAAGACACCTTTGCCAGTGCCAGTTACAACTCCTTTCTCATTAAAACTGTGCCCATGAAAACCACAGCTCACAGGAAAGGAAACTCAGGGACTCAGTGTATTTAGAAACCCATAACAACAACAATAACAGCAACAGTTTGGAAATGATGTACCCTAATGCTTGCAAGGCATCTTTGCTTGTACCTCCCCTTTTAAGACGACTGTACCCATGAAAACCATAGCCCAAGAGAAAAGCAATACAGGGACTCTCATTGTGCATTTAGTAACCTGTATTCGTAATAGTAACAATTAGTATTGTCGTTTGAAAGTGGTTTGCCCCAAGGGGAAAGGCACTTTGAAAGTCCAGTTACAATTCCCATTCCCTGAGGACTGAGGCCATTAAAAAGGAGACCATGTGAAAAGCAACACAGGGACTCTCAGCATGCATTTAACAAAAGTATTAATAATAGTATCACTAATAAAAACAGGGGCCTTGTAGCTCCTTTGGGACAAACTGAAAGAAAGAAGTTGACAGCATGAACTTTCCTAGACTAAAGCCTACTTCTTCAAATGCACATATCTTTAAATTCTGTACTACTACTACTAATGTTATTGTTTGGAAATGATTTGCAAGAAATGGATGCCCGGCCCGAAAAGTTCCTTTGCTAGCACCAGTTACAACTCCCCTAATACTGTCCAATACCATAATACAACTAATAATTACCATTATTATTAGGAAATGATTTGCCCCAAGGGGATGGCTGCCCTAAAAGGCACTCTGAAAGGTCAGAGTTCAAAGATATAGCGCAGTCTCAAAGGTGTTACAAGATCTTTGAAAGGCCAGTTACAATTCCCCTTCCCTGAGGACTGAGGCCATGAAAACCACAACTCATGAGAAAAGTACCATTTTGCCCCAAGGGGATGGCTGCCCTGAAAGGCACCTTTGGTCACTGGATGTAGAGAGACCTTGCAGCACCCCTGAGGCTAACTGAAAGGAAAAAGTGGGCAGCGTGAGATTTCCTAGAGGTCATTCAACCTGCTCCCCAATGAGAGAAAAGCAACCTGGGCTAAAGCAGCCCTCCTTCCTTGCTCCCAGGAGAAGGAAGAACTGAGACACCACTGAGACTCACTGAGGCCCAAGACACACCACCAAATAAATAACCCAGTTTGAGACTGCTTTAATTGCCTTGGCTCAGCGCTAGGGAATTCTGGGAACTGTAGTATATATACACACAGATAAATCCTGTTTTACGTATTTTCCTTTAAGTTTATCATAATATAAACAACTAATTTAAATAAGAATAGTCTAAACAGGAAATGTAGCCTTGTGAGACACACAGCCTTCTGTCAGAGAGAGAGAGAGAGCTCCAGAGCCACAATAAGCCACAGTTCCCTAGCACTGAGCCAGGGCAGTTAAAGCAGTGTCAAACTGGGTTATTTCTGCTGTGTGTTCTGGACCTAAGGCACCACCAAGAGCAACAAAGAGGCCCATCTGCTCTCTCTCATGTGGACAGTTCTGTTCTCTAACTCTTCCTTCTCTAAATATCCTCTCTCTCTCTTTCTTTCTAGCCAGTACTGTTTTGTTAATCGCTTTAATGGCCCTGGCTCCATGTCAGGGCATTCTGGAACCTGTATTTGAATATCTCAGCAGCAGGAGGAGGAGGAGGAGGAGGCTCCTCCACTTGGAGACTACCATCGCTGCCCTGGCTCAGTGCTGGGGACTCAGAAAGTGGCACTCTGTTGTGGGCCCAGAGCTCTCTCTGCCTCACAGAACTACAGTTCCCAGGATCCCTCGCGTTGAGCCGGGGCAGGGAAAGCAGTCTGAAAGTGGGCAGTTTCTGCTGTGCGTCTTAGACCCAAGTCGGTCTAATAAACCTCCCCGCCCCTCCCTCTCTCAGTCGGCCTGAAGGAGGAGGCCTAGGCCTGGCGCGGAGGAGGAGGAGGAGGAGGCGGCGCCCTCTCATTCCTCGCCCTCTTCCTTATCCCTTCTCTCTCTCGGAGGATACACGTTGAGGCGCTGGCCCATGTCCTGGATGAGGTTGGCCGCCTGCTGCCGGTACGAAAGCTCCTTGTCGCCCTCGACGCCGCAGCGCCGCGAGGGAGTGTTCTCCAGCTGCTCCCGGGTGAAGAACCAGCGCGACGCCACGATGCCAACGCCGCCGCCGCCGCCGCCACGAGACGCCGAGCCCGCGCCAGCCCCAACGGCGGCGCCGCTCGCGCTCCCCGCACCCGACGCCGCCGCCATGACACCACTTCCTCCTGCTCCTCCTCTGGCAAAGGCGCCCGGCGGCGGCTGCGCCTCTTCCTCCCAGGACGCCGCCTCCTCCTGTTCCATCGCCTCTCGTCTCGCGAGAGGTCGAAACCACGTGGCGGAACCGGAAGTCCTCCTTTTCCTCTCCCACTCGCTCTCTTTCTCGCTCCCCAACCATAGAGTTCTCAGGTTATAGAGAGGTCGCTTCCGGAACCAAACCGGAAGTTGGAGTCTCTATGACACTTCCGGTCTGGGTTTTTTTCCCCTTACAGGCCTCCCCCCCCCTTTGAGCAAATCTTTCCAAGAACTCCCATGATAAGTTTGCTTTAGGGTCGCCATAAGCCTCGGAGGCACACAATAACTGCTACTGTGGAAGTAATGCAGCCCGGCGCCTCTCTTAAGTGCTGTAACTCCATCCTATACAAGCCCTGGGATTTGTAGTTTGAGTTTTACAAGGTCTCCAGCCCTCTCTGGAGAAGAGTGCTGGTGCCTCACGAAACTACAAATCCCAGCAGCCGTAGTTAAAAGTGTCGTTTCTGACTTACAGTGATGCCAAGGCAAAGGTAGCCTGTATGATCTGCCCTTGACAGAAAGACTCCTCTTTCTTTGCGAACCCAGCACGCTAAGCCATACTTTGTTTTTGTTGTGTGTCTTCTGACTTATAGTAACCCTGAGTCCACCCAGTTTGGGGGTTTTCTTGGCAAGACCTGTTCAGAGGAGGCCTGCCATTGCCTTTAATAAACCCTGGCATCCAGGGAGTTCCATGGCCAAACTGAGACGCAAACCCTGGGCTCCAGATTCCCAACACTCAAATCACTATGCAAAGACCTGCATAATTCCTAGCCCCAAGGGGTGCATCTACACTGTAGAAATGGTGCAGTTTGATACCACTTTCACTGCCCTGGTCCCTTGGATTTGTACTTTTGTGAGGCACCAGCATAGCATACTTTGGCAGAGAAAGCTAAACGCCTTGTGAAACTACAAATCCCGGGATCCCACAGCATGGAGATGCAGTATTCCAAGAACCAAATGATCATAGTAGTAGCATGAAAGAATTTCAGACCAGAGCTAGTGTGTCCCTCAAATCAGATTAAACCAAGCACAAGACAGCCGTGGGAGAGAAGAGCAACTCACTGTTTGGATTTTGAAATGACTTAGTTAATTTTCCATTTCACCAACATCTTCCTCCTAAGACAGTAGTACTGTACAGTATGAGAGCCTGCCTGGTTTCCGTCCATGACAATAATACTTCCCGCATAGAAATGTTCTTAAGACACAGGGTCCACCAAAACCTCAGTTGTTGTGGTGGTGCTCTGGGGGGAAGCAGCTAACACCTTGGGACCCACGGACCCTTGGCCATGTTTGCTCCAAACATCCTCCCTTTTGGCTTCTCCTATCTTCATTTCTTTCTCCCAAGAACAACTAATTCTGTAAGCCGGAAGCCCCCTGCTAAAGGATTTAAATGAAGCTGGAGGAGGGGGAAATCTTCCATTGCACAGGGGTCTGCAACCCGAATGGGGAGAAGGCAGGGCATATACAAGGAGAGAATCACCATGTATTGTGCTTTGAAAATGGGAACATGATGGTTAGAAGGGGGGAACCTTTCTAAAGTCTTGCCAATGCCCATTCCATAAAGGAATTATGGAACGGTGCAGAACAATTGCTGCCAGCAGCACTGCAGGTAACATTAAACACACACACACACCAAACGCACATGAAGCTGAAAACCAGTGCTGTTTTCTTTAACTGCAATAAAGCTTTAAAAAACTATTCCACCTACTCGGCCATTATTGGAGAAACAAGTACAGTATGGTGGGCCTTGGTTCCAGGACCCCTGCGGATACCAGAATCTGTGGATGCTCAAATCCCATTAAATACAATGGCCTTGCAAAATGGTGTCCCATACATAAAATGGCAAAATCAAAGTTTGCTATTTAGAACTTATACTCTTTTGGAATATTTGCAAGCCCTGGATGCTTGACTCTATGGATTAAAAAATAACCCATGCATATGAAGGGCTGACTGTAAACCAGAGATGCAAATCTCCACTAGATGACTGCCTAGTATAGCATGGGAAATAGGCAGCTCCCCAAGTTTACCCAAGAGCAATATTTTAAACATGGGCAAAAAGTCACTGAAAACACAACCAAGCCTCTTCAAAACATCTGTTTACCATTTTATACACCCCCAGTATTTTTTTAAAAAATAAATAAAAATAAAATCAGCTCCAAATCTAGACATTAAGCCCAGGAGTGTGTTTGGGTCACATTTTTAGCCAGTTTGGGGGCATAAATCTGAAAGTGCATAACTTCTGTCTATGAAAACTGACCCCTGCCTTTCCATAGTTACAATCTCTGGAGTTTATCAACCGGGAGGAATTTATCTTAAATTCGAATGAAAAGAAAGTGGGGCCAAAACACATTCACTTAAAGTCACTAGTTTAGCACAATTATGTGAATGCGCATTGCGTTCGAACTGGCTTCTCATTGCCCGAAAATAGCATGCCATTGCCTGAATTTGTGTGTGGCAGTCTATCACGCAATAACGTTAAATCCCGTGATTGCATTTAGATTGCCATCGGATTATACTTCCAATTCCCCTTGTCTGATAAACTCCTCTGTCTGAAGACTGTCTTTCTACAGTTACCCTCTGTGGAATATAAGAGACAGATAGTCAATATCTACAGATCTACAGATCAGGTGATGACAGTCTTGTATGCCTCCTGGAAGGTAACTGCAGTGTGTGCACACTGCCAAACATGACAATAAAAACCAAGGTTGTTGTTGTGCACCTTTAAGTCATTCCCCTGTCGAGGTTGATTCAAAGGCAACTAAACACTAAATGTGAATAGGTCTGTCCTGTGACAGTGCTGAAGTAGGCAGCAGTTCCCTCCCTTCTGAAAATGTTATCCTTGTGCCCATCAAGTTGCTAAGCAACAGAGGAAGAGATTATCAATTGGACCTTAGAGAAGGGAAAGCAAGGACATGAAGGAAGATTTCTATTTGTAGCAGAGACGACTCCTCAGGGGAAACACTTCAAAGCAAATGGACAGAACAAGTGCGGATTCTTGAGCACCGGCAGACCTGAGACAGGTCAGGTTGGAGAGGGAGCAGGGACCCTTGAGAAGTCTGCTGGCAGCGAGACTTTTAAAGGGAAACTATACATTCAGGATCCACAGGACAAAAACATCTAATCCCAGTGGCTTCTGGTGATGGCCAAAAGATGTGGACTTATAAAGGTCCTCTACCTTTAATTATGTAGATATTTCTGGAGTGCTTTAGTGTTTCATTAATTGAAGGATGGCCATGACTTTTAATGTAACTGATAATGTAAATGATAATATGCTTCAGAAATGGACTGGCAAAATACTTTTATCGAATATATGTTGTGTGCATGAAGGCATGCACAGAGCTTTTGTAATGTGATGGTATGCCTTCTTTTTGTCACCCACCTTACCTGCTTCCATGGGTTTACCATCTTGGGGCCCAAAGGCTTCTGCAAAGATATACAAACATATACATATTGTCCTGGCATTTTAGTTTGTGCATAACTGAGACTCTGACATCCCTCTAAATGACTGGTTTAGGCAGAACTTAAAACTATCAGGAACAGTTTATTAAATAAAAGGCTTCTTTGTCACAACAAATATGCTGCTTCTGTCAGTATTGCAATCTGTATCCAACTTCAAATCTTGTTAAACTCTGTAATTACTCCTTCCTCCCTTCTTTTTCTCAGACACCCAGTTATACTATGAAAACTCTGTCAATTAAACTGTTAAACCTTGTTTTTACCTCAGCTCTTGTTCTCAACATTATGCAGGCTATGTTAGGCTGTTTTGACTGTCTGGCTCTGCTGTCTATCACAGTAATCCTCTGCATGGATGTGCTGGGGAAAAGACCATGTTCTGTGTTCAAAACCCCAAACATTAGCCTTCAGCTATGTGTACAAAGGGCCACAGATGTAATTTGTAATTGGAATATTTATTATCAACATTTGTAATTATAATATCTATTATTCTTCACACTAGGGAGAGGTAATTTTTTCTATCCTGCAGATAAGAGGATCTGCCAAATCTGTTGTCTAAGGGGCTGAATGCATGAGCCGTAAAGCCCATGTTTCTCCT
Organism: Sceloporus undulatus; assembly: GCF_019175285.1. Lineage (NCBI taxonomy): Eukaryota > Metazoa > Chordata > Lepidosauria > Squamata > Phrynosomatidae > Sceloporus > Sceloporus undulatus. The sequence continues at coordinate 231,750,077 of NC_056522.1, forward strand.
GGCTTGGCATTGTCCTCTAGGGGCAGCACAAGGCAATAGCCCCAGGTTGGGATGGGCCAGACTGGACACCAATCTGGTGGTTTCAGCCAACCTTGGCCCAAAAGGCCCTTGGCACAGTCTCAAAAGACTGGCTGTTTACAATGGAGTTTCCTGGAAACTCTGCCTTGACAGTCAGCAGACTACACAGGCACATACCCCCTTACCTACTGTTGCCACCACACTCCCACTGAAGGCCCTGGTCACAGCCAGTGATGTTGGGAGGGGGGCATCTGGCCATGTGGGTGAACCCAGGTGCCCTGCTCCTGCAATTATGGCCCATGGCAGGGGCCTTCAGAGGGAATGTAAGGGACATGCAGCAATGGTGGCTTCATGGTGTGGTGGTGGGCAGGTGTGTGGACATCCTTCTGTTGCTGCACTGGCCCAGGGGTGGAACCATGGACAAGATACCATGGGGTTGGCTTGTGGTATCCTGCCCATGTGTATAGGCTCTGAATCCAGTTGTTAGTCCTAAGTAGAGGTGACCTATTCAGTTAATTTAAAAATTCAACATTGATGTCAATAAACATTGGATTTAAGTCTGTGTAGCCAGGCTTAATTCTGATAGGGCACACAACTTTGACGAAAGCGGACAAAGATTTTGAAGAAAAGCAATATATATATTTATTGAAGTGATTAACAAACAGAATGAGTGTGTGCGTGCGTGTGTGCATGCATATATATAAAATTGACATTAGACTGGATTCACATAAAGATGTAGCTGTAAGGTTGTATGTTAGCACCTAAAATTGTCCATAAATATTTGCAGTAGTCCTAATGTTATTCAAACTGCTTTCTGTCTAGATCCAAAAATGCAAGGGCATTATCAAACATTAGCTTATCCTGCAACAGAAAGAAGGAATGAAAAGATTATTTATCTAATGTTTTGTTTACACATAATGGATGGAAAAATGTATCAATATTTATCATGATTTTCCCCATACATCTGCCTTTAAGTCATTGCCTAACAATTAATTTAAATTAATTATCAAATACTATGAAATGAGGTACCTAGGTAGCAAGTTTTAGTTGCTGCTGTTTCTTTCCCTGAATTAACATAACACTGAAGATACAGGGGAGAAGGATGGCTAGACTTTTAATTTCACACTTAGGTTTGAAGACCAGTAAGTGGAATTCTCTCCTCAGTCTCTTTCCTGCCTGGTTTAAAATAAGGGAAACTCACTTCCACTTATTTCAGTAACCTGCAGTGTTGATATCCTCCCTATCATAACATCTTTACTGAGGATTGAAACAACATGCAGGCACCTGACTAGCATCTCCAATTGTTTTTCCCCCCTCCTGTTTGATTTGTAACATCTTGTCTGATGAAGAAGCCCATGGAGCTTCAAAAGCTTGCAATAAGTATTTTGAGCATTTTGGTTGGCCAATAAATGTATGACTGATGGATTTTTGATTGTATTTGTTAAATGGCCAACATGGCTACCCCAGCATATTTTCTGCAATGTTTCATGTTATCCTGGAATTGGGTAGCAACAATAAATAGTACATTTTTTAAAAACTGAACAATATACACAATCAACATTCTCGAGATAACTTCTTTTGTCAGCTCCAATACTTTCTTCACAGGCAAATCTAGTGCAGATAAAAGATAGGGCCTTCTTGGTGGCTGGTCCTAGAGTGTGGAATTCCCTTCCTAGGAACCCTAGAATGACTCCTCTTTTTTGTTGTCCTTTTATTAGCCATAGTGCATTTTTCTAACATTTTGGTGTGTGTGGTATTCCTTATGACCTCAAATGGACCCTGCTAGGCTGGCTGCCATGATCCCTGAAGTCGAACTTGCCTGACAGGTAGTTTGGGAGTTGCTAATGGGACTATCATCACCTCCAATAGTCAGAAGAATGTGCAATGATTGTCTAAGATCTCTCACTTGATGAGTCGGCTATCAATTTTACTCCTTCCCCATTTTGCTTGATTGTTGCCAGACCAGATTGCCTCACCCAAACAATCCCAGACAATCAAATACCTTTGTCCAGAGCTCATCCAGACAATTAAACATCTTTGCCAGAGGCTAGTTTTCACCCTTAAAAACCATTGGAAAACTCCTCTCTTGGGGCTAGTTTGGAGGCAAGGGGACATTCTGTCACTATGCTCTCTGAATTAGTTCTGGCCTGATCCTTCACTCAATGACCGAGTCCCTTGCCACCTCAGCCAATTGGATCTTTGTTAGTTCTGCCGCCATCCATTCAAACCTCTTCTCTTATTTCATGAGCCTTGTATGAATGTGTGCGTGTTAGTGATTTGCTGTGTGATTTTTCCCTTTTTAATAAAAATAAGACTTTAATCGGAGAAGCCTGTCTCTGCTTCATTTCTTAATTCCACGGTCCCTTGGTATACAAAACAGGAAACGATCTGGCTGGGTCCTTGTAGTCTAGTTTTGGCTACGCTTCTCTCGGCAACAAAGGAGCCAGAATACTCTGGACTGCTCCTGGAATATACTAGCCCTGAGGGTACCCCAAATTCCCTTCATTACCTGGGCACTCCAGAGGGGAATTTAGATTCTGATTTATTTGCTACTTCTTCATGTAGGGATTTGCTATGAGACACATCTGACAACATGTTATTGGTCTGGGCATGCTAGCTTCAAATCTGACCTTACCCATAGTTTTAATGAGAAGTGGTTTAGTAATTGCTTAATTATTTTGTTAGGAGAAATGTGTCAAGACAGGACTAATTACAATCATGAATCAGAATCCAGTGGGATAATTATCACACTCTTGATACCAGCAGCTTTTAAAGGAAATTTTAAAACAGGAGTTTCAGTTCCAAAACAGAAACTTTTTTTTAAAGGGTAGTCACTTTACCTTTACTTCCTCATCAAATTCTTCCATGGATTCAATCAGTTTTCCAGGTTCATGTTCCCCAAGTGGAAATGGATAATCTGTTCCCAACATCACTTTGTCCTGAAAACAGAAGCAACCAAGTGGATAGTTTGTTAGCATTCCAAGGATGTACATTTTTAATGTATGGCATCTTTATGGAAAGTGTGAAGTCAAAGGAGCAAACATGTTATTTTTAATTGTAAATTACATCATATACTTAGTGACAAGATAGATAATTAAAAAATATTAAATAAACAAATAAGCCCACCTTCCTGTATAGCATGAAATTCACATGTGAATACAGATGACAGCTAGCTTGCTTATGATTATTGTATTTCCAAACAGGATATTTGACTCCACTGCCAAAATAATACTGGGGCAATATCCAGCTCAAAAGTAACTGAAATTAGGTTATGTTGCTGTAAAAAAAATTATCCTGGTCAACCTGTCAGACATTTTCGTCCAGCTGGTATTTCATCTAGTCAGTGTCACAGACCTTGCTGGGACACATTTTTTCTTCTCTCATAAGAAAATCTCAATGGATTTTTAAAGTATAAACTGGTTCAGTAGTTATGAGATCGTAAACTGGATTTATGAGCTCATAACTGCTGGAGATTCACGTTACAGTTGTTAATGGTCAACCATGACCCCAGAAACCCACCTTTTCAGCCTGGCCATGTCCCAACTAAAGGACTCTTTACAGTTACTTGTTCTCAATGTGTTCCACAACTGGGAGAATGCTGCAGATGTCATTACCCAGTTCCCCAATCTGCAGTGCTTTAGGAGATTATGACACAAGCCTCTGTTCTCACATTAATGAAAGGAAATGCATGCATACTGGTTTGGGAGCAATCTTTATCACTTGTTTTCAACTGTAGTACTGCAGGTGTAGTGGCTGTTGCCGGTACAGGATTGTTTCCCAGACTGCTCCTTAACCCTGCCTCTCTGCCTTTTTGCTCTACCCAGCATGCCTTTTGGTTTTTTATTTTTATTTTTGTTTCTCCTTTTTATACAATTTAGGTGTTATGGCAATGCAATGGGCCAGAAGGAATTTAAAATGAAAATCAATCTGATTGGGGATAGCAGGGAAAACATGGAGGAGGGAGAAAGGAGAAGATGGCGATCATGTGACTAATGCTGGGATTGCTGCTGGAAGCTTATTGTTCACAGAGCTAATGCCACAGCAACAATATTGGCAGCTATTGATGGGGAAAGCCTGTTAATGAAAAAAAATGTGTGTCAGTCACTGGTGGAGGATAGATCAGCTACAGCTCAGTCATGGCATCACCTGATAAAATTCAGGCATAAACATGCCTATCCTGCTTTAATTCTACTTTTTAGCCTTGTGTGATAAACTCCTTAGAAAGCTTTCAGTTGACGTGCCATCAGGCTGAAAAGGTAATTTCTTATGGGATGGTATTGTCAGATATAACTACAATGACAGAGCACTGTCGTAGTAGTTATGTTTGATGATGCAGAATCTCAGCCGTAAATAGAAAGAAAGGAGGAAATAAGAAAAAGGAAAAAGGAAAGGAAAGGTGATACATAGGGTATGAACATCGGTTAGGCACATACCTTCCCATATTGCTAAAAATACACTTTTTTAGAACCAACATTTGTAAGCAAAAACATGTCAGTGTATTGCTAAACAGTAAGATCTTTAGACCATTGAGCATTGGGTGGTAAATATTTATCTCTCTAACCCCAGATAGTAATATCTTGTAGCTACAGCCAAAACATACACAATCTAACTGCTTGCACCATGAGTTAAATTCTAAATTTCAGGGATATAATTTAAAAGTGCTTTCAAATGTGTCTTAAAATATCAAAGATTCCTCCAATACAAGATTAATGTATTCCAAAAATTTAACTCAAAAACAGATCACAGTGATATGACCACATTCTGAAAAGATATATTATCTGAATTACATCGTTAATATTTAGCTGAAGTAGATTATTTCCATGTAGCATTGTTTTATACTGTACACCCAAAACATAAATTATTTTCAAGCTAAACAATTTTAGAGCGAAATATATTTTAGCTATGGAAGCCAGCCAGGGCAATTTCCATTGCTTGATTTTCATTTCCATTGTTTGATTCACACAGGACAATCTAACTTCTTATACCACCCAGTTCTAACTCCATGGACATTGGAAGTGGCCTGAAGTCTACTTCTGATTTTGCGAACTCCTATTTTATTTTTTCAGATTAATCAATGCAGCAGCCAGGGAGGCCTATGCTGTTCATGGACACTTATAAGACAGACAAATAATTTTCCTTTTTTGCGCAGAAAAGAGGCATTCGAGGGACTTTGCAGGTTTGATGGCCACCATAACAGTGGAGGCAGGGGGACATGTGGTGCCAGGTTTTTCTGAACTTGAAATCTTGCTGGTTTTGACACACTAGCAAAACTACACCAAAGCATAATACTTAAGTGATAAATTAGACACATCTGTTTCTTACTAAATGAGAACAAATTTATACATTTGGGTTCTTTTTAAATGTCAAACTGCTACTTGTACATTTTATATTTATTTAATTGTGGAGCATGTCTGTGATGCCCCTGTCTTGTTACTCAGCCTCCACTGCCTCACAATGTAGGACACTTTTCCCTTTTGCCTTCTGACAAATATTTATGTTCATTCACAGTGTCTCCTGCAGGTGTCACCATGGGGTTTCTAAAATAAATGCTCTACATTCTTGTATCAAAGGACCAATTCAGCTTTTTGTGAGATACTGTAACCTATGAATGGAAAATGTATATTATAAAAAATGCTTTCACTTCCCATCCCTTTGTGCCTATTGTATTACACAGCCACAAGATTCCTCTACCCTTTTTTTACATTGACTGGGGCAAATATCAAGAGGAAACATATCTGACATATAAAAGATGGTTTCCCAATGAAAAAAATATTTTAATGTGATAAATCTTGCAGTCTCTTACTTCACACTAATACTAATTAGATCAAATGTAATGGGAGAGAGATGGCTTGACATTCTTGCATTCCTTTCTAACAAGAACACAGGTCCTTATATCAACCCATACAAGCTTGAGTGTTTAATTGTTTTTCTAGTGGCAAAGAATTACCATAATTATTCCACCTGTTCTATAGCCAGCCATTTAAACAATAGAGAGATACAGCAATAGTCTAATTTAACAATTCATAGAATTTATGCATCTTTAGAGGACAGAAACCATTTTTTTTCTCACTGCAGGTTGTATCATAGTATAATTCTAGCACAAATACGTTTTTTCAGGCTTCAGTGGAAGCAGATCAGCACTTTTTTTTTAAACAACCTTCAGTCTTACATGCTAACTCACTCAGTCCTTTATGAAGATAGATAGCTCCAGGTACAGAGCATGTTGACCACCACATTTGTTGGATTGTAGCTTTTAGCAGTCTTAATCTGCTCAACCACTAGTGAAAGATGATAGGAGTTGTACTTCCACAATATAAAGAGACCTCCACCAGGGGCATCACCAGGGGTCATGGGGGTTTGGGCCACAATATGGTACTCTCACTCACCTTTCCCACTATATCTGACAGTAGCTTCAGAGCATGTGCATCGTGGACAAGTGAGTCGGTGTAGAACGAACCAAGGTATTTCTTTGGATCAATATTATTATGTACTGCACACAAGTCAGGTCGCACATTGAATCCATGGGAAATACGCCCAAGTGTGTAAGGAAAAGAACCACCTGAAAATAAAAATACATTATACATTATCCCTGTCTCATTGAATGCATCTAGTAATCTGGGGACACACTGAAATATTGATTTTTTTTACTGGCTTTATTTATTTATACATTGATAGCTTATCTTTCCTTTAAAGAGCTCAAGGCAAAATACATAGGTCTTTCCTGCTCCCCATTTGTAGTATCACAAAAACCCTATGAGGTAGAAAAATCTAAGAGGGAGTGAAAGATCCAAAGTCATCCACCAGGTTGCTATGACATCACAATTGTGTTAGTGTAGGTAACACAAATATACTGGATTGGGGATAGTCATTTGTTCACAAGTGCCATTGTGCTGCTAAAGCCCCGGGTTCTGTTTTCTGCATGCCAGCCTCCATAATTCTGCCTTCCTTCCCTATGACCTTCCCAGAGTGCCCTTCAGTCTGTATATTTAAATTTTTCAATTGCACAGTCACAGCAGTTGATTAAATAAACATATAAAATAAAATAAACTGGAAAAAAGAATAGGAAAACAGTGTGCATGGGAATAGTATGAGGAAGGGGGAGAGGAATATAATCGTGCCCACTTGCACCACTTGAGTACCTCCATATTGGTACTGCAGCAGGAGGAACTTATCAAACGTTAATCCATAATGGAAAAGCAATGCCTTTGGGAGGCATTGATGGGTGTTGCCTATCAATGAAAAGGAGCGCTCTGGGAACAGATGGAAGATGAAGCAACTACAGGACAGACACAATGTTGTGTGATAAGGTACAATCACAGATGCTACCATCCTGCTGTAATTTTGCTTTGGCAGCAGCCTCATGTGATAAACTCCTTAGAATTGTTTCTTCTGCAACTGTTTCCTGTTGCCAGGATAATATTTTCCCTTTGGTCTTTTCTCTTGATCATGTATTTTGGGCCAGTGTTTTCACTTATCTAGCTAACTACATGATATTGTCTTTTAGTTCTCTTGGTGCATCCTGCATTCTTGTCCTTTTCTTGTGGCACATTTTGATCTATTCTAGAATGTATACCTTACCCAGTGCAATCATATTCATTTTTACTAAGAACTATGTCCAGGTAAGTGTGGTGGGTCTTATTCTCATTAAAGAGTTCCAAGAGTACAGTTCAATCAGAGATTAAAAGTGGAACTTGTTTCTGAATAAACATCTACAATATTGTTCTGTTGATTTATAAGAGTTGGCCATGTGGAGTATTCTGCTTAAAAACACTTGTGCTCATCTAGACTAAAATTGCATCAGATCCATCATTCACATTTTCCAGTTTATTTTATTTTATATGTTTATTTTGTTTACATGGTAGAAACCCAAATGTCTCTAGAAACTTCAAACAGGCTAAAAAAAAAAAAAATCCTCTCTTCTGCTTTTGACCCTAGCAATTGTTTTTCAGTGACATGGCACTGTACTTCTCTCTCTCTTTCTCTGTTGTATTGTAATCATTCTGAGCCATAAAACTATTTGATACGTACCTCCATGGGCAAAGCAAACTCTCAGTCTGGGGAACATTTCAAAAACCCCTCCCATAATCATTGAACAAATAGCAATGGTTGTTTCTGAGGGCATGCCTATTAATAAGAAAGAGTTAGAAAATATTAATAATGTCTACTGCACCTTTATGCATGATAATTTCAAAAGTCTTTCAGTTATTATTATTATTTTTTACAATGAATCAGATTCCATAGTATTTATCTTTCCTTACAATTACTGTGGAATCCGATTGTCTAAATAAGTAACTTAAGCTCAGGTTAAATTGTGTGGATATCAATTGACTCTTCTGTGCAGAACCGGGAAATGTTACTTTTGAGGACTCCAATTCCCAGAATCCACCAGCTAGAACAGACAATAGCATAGCCTCTAACGTCTAGTAAAAAGTAACCTAGTATCTTGTATATCACTATTAATGACATAATATTATCAAAGTAAGGATTTCCCTGTCGCCACTCCATTTTATTGGCTGTTACATGCTGAAAAACTGAGCATAATGATGCTACACCACAGAGACATTTCTGGGCTTTGTTGGTTAGAGACACAGATGGAGGTAGCAATGTATCTTGAGGTTTCTCCTTTCAACTTATCTTAAGATACCAAAAACACTGAAATGTGACAAGCCATAATATGAAAAAGCCATTTGTCATACTGGTCAAGCTATTTATGAGAAAGTGTGGCACTGGTGTGGAAACTCCATGACACTTACACATTTGATATATTATTGCCACCATGGTGAGCTGCCACCCTACAGAAATATTTCCAATGTTTTATTTATTGCAGCTGAAAAAAAATATGTTATTGAACAGGGTGAGTCTAGGCAATCAATATGTGTGGGAAACAGATCTTTTTAAGCATAAATTCTTCTCTCTTTCTTTTGATCAGTGGCAGGCAACTATGACTCTCTAAAGGTTGTTGAGTGGCAATTCTCATCAGTCTTAGCCAGCATACCGAATGTTGAAGGGTTCTGAGTGTTAGAGTCCACAGCATCTGTAAGTTTAAGTTGCCTATTTTACTCTAAAGGAATTTTGTTTTGCTCAATTAGATATTTAGAACAGTGTAGGTCCCTAGACCCCAATTTGTGCTCTGTGGGTGAAAGTAAAACAGAAGCACAGAGTTCTGGTCCAGGTGCACACTGGCACTGTCCTCCTCTTTACCCTCCTTCATCCCAGAAAGCCATGTTTTTCATGGATATTCTGGAGGACAGGTAGAGTGGGCCAACTATTATGTTGGGAAGACTTGCTTAGTCATACCTAGACAGGGAAATTCCCTATCTGTTCCAGCAGGGTAGGTTAAAATTGTCCTCCAAATGCTTATTCCAAATTTGGAAACTTCATTTTACCTTCCATTCACTGGGCTTTCAGTGTATCCCATCCTCTCTCCCTTGGCTTTAATTACTAAGATTAATGGCTGAATAGGTTTGTATCAATACTGTTTTCCATTGTTAGGTGGTTTTGACATGGCACAGGATTCAGTTTGGGAAACTAGTCCTGCATTACTGTGTTGGGAGTCTCCTTAAGAGACCTTGGTGTAGAGGGCTCTGGGAGGGACCCATCTGTGTGAGATACCACTGTTGTCATTATATAGATCCCACCCCTAGCATGCAGCGGGGAGTGGGCTTCTGTTCATCAGCAAATGATTTGTCTAATGCTCAGATCTGTACCCAGTATTGGGCTAAGCCTCTTCAAGCTATGCCAACAAAGTTGTAGCCTTTTACATTCCATTCATATGTTTACTGCATGTGCTTGGCCACATCACTCACTTCTATGGCCACCAAAAACTATTAATTCAGTCATGCAGTGCATGAGTTACAACCATCGCTTGATAAAATCAAATTCTGTTTCAGTTTCCTAATTAATTAGCAATTTTACTAATTGTAATATATCATATACTACATACTTCTGGATGTTTTATGGCTGTAACCATAATTTAAGAGAATGTGAAAGAAACATGTTTCTTCTACATTTCATTTGTGTTTCATTTGCAGAGTCTTGGCTATAAACATTATTTTACCTCCCTTGGGTTTGAGGTTACACCACACCACTACTAACCTATTAGCCAGGGAAACCAGTATTTAGACATCCTTCCATCTGTCTGCATATCCCAGGGATGCACAAAGAGGCAGCAGTTTAATTGTTCAGCAGCCTTAAATTAATGAGAAAAAGGAAGTGATTGATAAATATTAAAGATAGTATATTCCAGGCAATAAAACTGTCACTTTCAAAATGGGAAGGCCCAGAGTTTTAATGAATTAATAATAAATAATACAAGAATAATAATTATACTGTTAGGGAATTATTATTTACACATACACCTACTTTCACTCTTACATTACCAGGCTAGAACAATGGAGCCTCTTCTAACACCTCCCCTCCTCGTTCCTTCTGTTGTTTGAATTCTACAAAATGGTTAGATTGTCTTGCTTGAAATGACAATCACAGTAATCTCATATACTGTGATTTCTTTCACATTCGGTTTTTAGATGGTAACCTGGAACGCTTTGGAATGAACTTTGCTTGGCAGGCATGATGGAGACTTTTCTTTTGTATTTGAAACCAAGTGACATAATGATGAACCATGTAGTATTCTTAACCTTGGAACCAGAGATTAATTCTATATGAAAAGAACTGCACCGAAAGCCATGGCAGTATAGGGTATCAGATTAGAAACATGTAGACATAGTGCTAAATTAATGATGATGAAGGATTGATTATTGATGATGCTGACAAGTGGCAGTACCAGCAACAATGGTAATATAATAAATTTGAAGACCATGTTTGATGATTTGTGCAGGATTCCATGGTTTTCCTTCTGATGCAGGTGGTACATCAAGAGTTAAAAGTCCACCAGCATCTACACTGGAGCATATTGTGTTCAAGGTCCAGTCACAGAGCTGGCTATGATTATTTGAGCACTACCCAACTTCAGCACCAACATAAATACTATTTCCATTTCTGTTTAAGATTCCATTCCTGTGCTTTTGATTTTGTCTCAGAATACAGTTCTACTATTACCACAGAGACTTCCACGTCACTTTCTTAGAAACAAGAGGATGTCTACTCACAGCATAGATTGGAAATAGCTCTGGGGCATTCAGGTCCCAGTCATTCACGTGAGATCCTATCTGGACACCAGGAAATCCAAGTTCATTCACACAGCGATACATTTCCTTCACAGCCAGGTCTGGAGCTTGCATGGGGAGTGTGCCAAGGCCAATGAACCTCTTTGGGTACTTCATTACTGTAGCAGCTAAATCATTGTTTAATAATTGGCAAAGGTCTAGGGTATCGTGTGGTTTGGCCTGGTAAGAATTATTAACAGAAGAATAATTTAAAATGTAAAATGTGGCTTTTAAATTGGGAGCAGAACATAAAGGTTGGATGTATAAATTAGTAGTAGGACTTTAGAAGACAATTCTGTGAAGAACATGAGGATGAAGCATGTAAAACAAATGCATAAACAAGAGTAAAAGATCTGTTGGAAGAACTATGCCCGTTTGAATCCTTGCAATGTGGAACAGTACAGCTTTTATAGGTTGAACCACTAGCTGTGATCTGAGATATGAAGCATCAAATTCTAAAACTGTCTACCTACCATAAATTAAGCATAGGACTGCTTCCTTTCCTTTTGTGCTTTGCTGCTCCTGGAAGCACCTTCTTCCAAGTATACATTTTTAAACCTCTACTGGAATTTGACCTGACAATCAATCAATTATGGCTTTACAAGAAATATGGGCAATACCAAAATGAATAGCTGCACAGATATGAGAGCCCAAATCCACTTGTTAATCCTAACTAGAATGGACTCGCTGAATCAATAAAAGTTACATGAGCACTGACTTCCAAACTCCCATTGATTAAATGGGACTACTCTATTTGGATTGATGCCAATGAAATCTTCTGTGATACCTTTAAGAATCATGCACCTAAATCCTATGTGTCCTTACTCCTACATTGACCTTTTCAGCATTAGTCATCCTATGATATATCTGAATGCATAACAATGAAAATCCATTATCTTACAAAGTTTTTCCTAGAGCATGTTAAAGTTAGCTAGCTGAAAAATTTTCAGAACAAATTATGAAATGTGAAATATTGCAGGGAATATAAGATTATAGGACTGTATAAATTGGTTAGTTAAATCATTTTTTCCACATATAACATTTTGTAAACATATTGCTTGTACACAGTGATCTAATATCATTACAGAGATCAGCCATACAATGCAAGAAAATTACCAAATTAAAAGCCTAGGCTATCTAGACTATCTAGCATTTGATAAATCTGTTGAGAAACATGAAAGATGAATTTAAAACATTAGCTGGAATAACTGAGGTTCTAAAAATGCATTCTTCTTGGAATTTCCCCCCTCTAATTGATTACAGTTGGCCCTCAGTATCCATGAACTTGCCATCCATGGATCCAAGCATCCACAGATGGCAAGCCTGCATTGTCCCTAAGGGTGGCACATGCATGTGGCTGCACTGACATTAGGGACAGTCCCCATTGTCCTGTGGCAGTATGTGCAGGCAGCCACACCATCATTAAGTCTCATTGTCCCTAATGCGGTGGCCATAACTAATGCCACACCGCAACTGGGGATAATGGGGGCTGTCCCTAATGGTGGCGCAGCCATGTGCGCAGACCACCATTGAAGTTCTGTTGTTCCTAACAGCAGTATGGCCAAGTGCGTAAGCCATCATTGGGGACACCAGAACTTCAGCATCCACAGATTTTGGTATCTGTGTGGTGGCGTTCATGAACAGATCCTCTGCAAATACCGAGGGCCAACTGTATTCAGAATTTTCCATAGAGAAATACATGTCTCTTTTAGGTATTAAGCTGGAGTCCTATGCTTGGTTACTTAAATACAATAAATGAATACATTAAATACAATAAATGAATACATTTGCTCCTCATTTCTCACGGACTTGAGGTCCACGGTCTTGAATATTCCTGGAGGGCAACTTTCGTTATTTTCAGTGGGGAGCAACCCCATGGCAAGTACCCTGTGCTCATTCGTGGGCATTTCCCCCATTCAGTATCGGTGAGTCTCCATTTTCACGGGGTGGTGGTAGTCCAGAATGGACCCCTGGCAAAAACAGAGGGCTGACTATACAAGTTAAACATATTTAAATGCCAAACTGCAACCTAGTTTGAATCCAAAATATTTCCTTGAATGCCCTGCACTTATTTAATAATTTCCAGGGCTAATTCAATGTTAATCCCAATGAGAATGAGAATTTATTTTATTATTATTAACCTTTATTTATAAAGCGCTGTAAATTTACACAGCGCTGTACATACAATCTTTTTAATTAGACAGTTCCCTGCCCTCAGGCTTACAATCTAAAAAGAACTGACACAAAAGGAGAAGGGAGTGGTGGATGGGAAGGGGATGAGGGCCAGCAGTTCTTCTCCACCTCCACCTGGATCAGGGGAGAGGGACTGGAGGGAGGGCTCCTGTTGGAGCTAGCCTGCCTCTCTAGTAGGATAATACATATAAGTCTATTTGATTGCAATGAGTCTACTCTAGTTGGAAATAACATTGGATTTAGCTTCAAGATTACTGCCTCCTTTTTAGCATATGCTGCTCTTAATTTTTGCAATATACTATTCTAAATTTACTTACCCAATAGCTAAACATGACAGGCACTGTAGAAAGGACTTGGACAGTGACTCCTGTTGAACAGAATATGTACAAGCGGTTAAGAATATGCAGCTAATCCAAGGATTATTCTATATATTAAGTGCAATTTATTATTTTTGCAGAGGATGACAGACTGACAATACTTCATTTCAAATAATATAATATAATATATAATATAATATAATATAAAATGTGTATGAGTTAAATTACTTATTAAATAACTTAATAAACAATTACTTATTGTGTAACAATCAATAGTTTGTAGTTAAATTTGAATTCTACTTTTTAAAGGGAATTTTAATAAGCATTTTGACAGGGATTCTTCTTTATATCACTTTGATCAACCTGGAGATTTTCCTTCCTTCATACATACATACATACATACATGAAACTAACAGAAGAACAATGTCCAATGCAACAAGTCTTATAACAGTTACATCCTCCCAATAATGCCTTCCAAATATGGAAACAAATTGCTTTCAAAAAGTAATCTTCCAGGCCCTGAATCCAAATAGATCATTCTTGCAACTGGCTCAAAAACTCGTGCAATGCAGCTTCTCAGAGAGAGCCTTGGTTCATGATACTGTGTAGCGGAATCAATGCACACTGAGTTTGAACAAATTTTCACACATTTACAGCAAAAGGGATCACTTCAGAAGCCATCTTTGGAACAAAAAAATCTGCTGAAACATAACACTGCCAATATTGCCAACAGATAGTGTTTCCATCTTTTGAAACTGATGATATTTCCCATTCAGGATAATAAGCATTGTACTGTATTCATGGAATAATAAAATCATAGAGTTGGAAGAGACCATAGGGGCCGTCGAGTGCACCCCCCGCCAAGACAAGACAGAGGTACTCCTGGTCAGTCAGAAGCATATCAGGGAATAGGGATTCAGCCTGTGTTAGATGGGGTTACACTCCTTCTGAAGACACAGGTTCACAGTTTGGGAGCACTCCTGGACTCAGCTTTCAGCCTTGAGGCCCAGGTTTCTACAATGATCAAGCGTGCCTTTGTACATTTAAAACGTGTGCCACCTGCACCCATTCCTTGAGATGCCAGATCTGGCCTCTGTCTTAATTTTACAATACTTTAATTTCATTTTAACTGTTATTTCTGTAAGTTTTTAATTCTACGTTTTTAGACAGTAAGCCACTTTGGGTCCCAATTTTGGGAGAAAGTTGGGATACAAATTAATATAATAAACAACATAATCTAACACCAGTGAATTGCTCTTGAAGAATGCCCAAACTATTCTCCCAATAGTTCCAGGTCTGAATCTGAGAGTTGCTCAAGTGGGGTAAAATACTTGGAGGCCCTATTTTCCTCTTCTCCTCATCTGCTTTCCAAAACTTTTCTGACCAGAAGGGGAAGAGAAAAGCAAGGAGGGTGCTTGGAGTCCCTGCCTGAGGAAGGAGGCGAAAGAGAGCTATTTCTGTACAAAATGTTGAAATATGAATATACATGAATGTGTGGATTGAAATCTGCACACTAAACAAACAAAAGATTTTTATTCATATACTATGTTGATCAGGGTGGGTGGGATGCTCACACACAAATGTAAAGCAGGTGAGAAGGGTAAAAAGTTTGGGAACCAATGCTGTACGTTATGGGGGTGGAATGGTGAAATCAGTGGTTTTGCCATGTTGTGACAACAGTAGGACTGCAATTGAGTTTAATGGTGAATAGTTAATTAGAAAAAAACTTTTTGTAGAAATTCTGCATTTAAAAAATATTGATAATTTGTAAGCTTCTATAAAACTGAGCAACCTAAAATATAAATAAGCAATAAATAATAACATACGTATTTTAACATTTAAATTAATCCTGTGCCTATAATCTGAGATTTCAATAGAACTGTAAAAGGTGGCAGTGGATATTAAGAAATAGGCACTGACGCTTCAGTTTCTACATATGGACAGCAGAGAAGTATGATAACAAATAGGTAAGTGTGACTATTTGGTGTCAGTTTCAATGGAATTTAATATCCTGAGATTAAAGGTGTGTCCTGCAGTCTGTTCAGTGTGCACATATGTTCACCGTGTTCTCAGTCTACATTTTGTGCCTGTTTAAATCAACTGTTGTCAATGAAGTGCCATTCTTTCTTAGGGTGTCACAGATCATTGTGGGTCCTCCCCTTTTTTCATATTAACTGGCCTTCCTTAATATATTCTGAAAAATAATGTGGACTATTCTGGTAAAGAGTCATTTATAGCACAGGTGAGGAATCCTTGGCCTTCCAGATGTTTGGGATTTCAGTTTCCAGGTGAGGGTGGCCACTGTTAAGGGACTGCATGTAGCTCAGAATGTTTAGATTCTAGATGTTTTGAACTGCATCTCAGTCCCTCACCCAAGATTCTCTCCAGATGCCTCTTTTTTCCCCCCTGTACCTGCAAAGTTCACCTTTTAAACAGGGCACTGTTTAATATGTACCATATACACTAGTCTGTAAGTCTAAAAATTTATGGCCAAAAATTGACCCCAAAATCCTAGGTCGACTTATTTACGGGTCAGTATGGTGATGTAATAGCAGCTCTTTCAGATTTCCCCATGCAGTTTCTTTCTCTCCTGAGCCAAGCTGATAGAGTCCTTGGTGATTGATTGATTGATTGATTGCTGTTTACTTAACAGTCCCTCACCTGCATGCTTTGCTGTCTCAGAGTGAGGGCTGAAACACTGAAGCCTTGTATTGATTGCAGCTTCCCTCTTGCTGCTCGCATACACACACTGAAGGAGCCTCTAGGTTTTACACTCTACCTATCCACGGGTCATGTCAAAATCCAAAAGAAGGGCAACTAAAATGGTGAAGAGTCAAGAAACCATGTCCTATAAGGTATGACTTAGGGAAGTGGGGATGTTTAGCTTGGAGAAAGGAAGGTTAAGTGGTGATATCATAGCCCTGTTTAAATATCGTAGAGGGGATATCGTATTGAGGAGAGAGCAAGCTTGTTTTCTGCTGCTCCAGAGACTAGGACCTGGAACAATGGATGTAAGCTCCAGGAAAAGAGATTCCAGCTCAACATTAGGAGGAACTTCCTGACAGTAAGGGCTGTTCGACAGTGGAACACACTCCCTTGGAGTGTAGTGGAGTCTCCCTCCTTGGAGGTGTTTAAACAGAGGCTGGAAGGCCATCTGTCGGAGATGCTTTGATTGTGATTTCCTGTATGGCAGCGGGTTGGATTGGATGGCCATTGTGGTTTCTTCCAACTCTATGATTCCATAATTGTGGCCCCAAAACCTGTCCTTGACTTATACATGAGGTCAACTTATAGTTAAGTATATACAGTAATCATTTTTCCAAACCAGAAGTACAAAACCAGTACTTTTAATTTTTTGGGGTGGTGGTGGGGTAATTTGTCAGTTGGTGTGGACTGCAAGGAATTCCTAAGTGCAGAAAATGGGGCCTGTTGTCATTGCCCCAGCAGAGAGCAAGCAGTTGCCCCAACCCTTCTTAGGGTGTATCCACACTGTATAATTAGACACCACTTTAACTGCATCCCTCTATCCTACAGAATCCTGGGATTTGTAGTTTGGTAAGGTATTCAGTCTGATCTGGCAGAGAGCTCTGATGCATCACCAAACTACAAATGCCAGGGTTCTGTAGGAGACAGATGTGATAATGGATGGCAGTTAAAGTGGTGTCAAAGTACTTTAATTCTGCAGTGTATCTACTCCCTTAGAAGCTGCATGTCTCCTACTGGATCTGTCTTGTCATCCAGGTCCATATTGATGATACCTGATTGGTCCATCTGTTTGATTCGAACCTCTGGATCCCAACAGTTGTCTTGGATAACTCTGAAAACTTTCCCATCTTTCATCATTTTTGCTTCCTCCTGTAAGATGGTAAACATTCATTAGTACAAAGTCTTTTTTAAAAAACAATGATATGTTTTTTTTTTAAATCAATTTTTCATTTTTCAAAAAAGTATCTGGGATCTTTAGGCTCTTTGCTCACATTGCCTTTGTTACTGGGAGCCAAATGCAGCTTATCCATCAGGGAAAACCACCCACCTGGAGTCAATAGGAAAAGGTCCACTCTGTGACTCAATCCACATCACATGTTAGTATCCTTCCAGTATCTCTAGCAGACTCCCTGAGCCTTATGTTCCAGATATGCTAAATTACAGCTCCAGTGGTGGGAGTTATAATCCAGTATATCTAGAAGGTACCACTTCTTTCACAAGTGGTAAGATTATGTGAATACTTTTACTACTGCAGTGCATGAAAGGCATTATGCTGATTCAGAGCTGTGAATTCCTGCACTGGGAATTGACAAGGGCTAGATGACCCTTGGGATACCTTACAGTTCTATGAGTTTAAGAAATACTAGCCAAATAGATCATGCTTGGCTAGTTATTTCATATACTTGAATGAAAGTGTGTGCAAATTGATTAAAGTACTGCTTTGTTGTTGGTTTTGAGATCTGTCATTAAAAAAGAATTAGTCTTGTCTTGGCTCAGATGAAAATCTGAACAGGAGAGGCACCGTTTTTCAAATACAAGACTCATCAGAGTAAGAGCTTTCCAGGTCTCAGCCTAAATATTTGTTTTTCTTGAGCAGAGAACAGGACCTGGAACAATGGATGCAAGCTACAGGAAAAGAGATTCCACCACAACATTAGGAAGAACTTCCTGACAGTAAGGGGCTGTTCGACAGTGGAACACACTCCCTCGGAGTGTAGTGGAGTCTCCTTCCTTGGAGGTCTTTAAGCAGAGGCTGGATGGCCATCTGTCAGGGATGCTTTGATTGAGAGTTCCTGCATGGCAGGGGGTTGGACTGGATGGCCCTTGTGGTCTTTTTCAACTCTACGATTCTATGATTCTAATAGTGATGGAAAAAGCATATCTCTGCATGAGAGTGAAGTGTATTGAATTGTTGAATAACTGGAGCCAGTCACACCTGTGCTGGCCTGTAGCTTAAAACTTTTGGGGTTTTTATTCTTTTTTCAAACACTTTTTAAAAAAAAAACTCAAAAGTTTTTTTTAAAAAGATTAATGACTGTAGTTGCTTCTAAATTCTTTTAGATCTTAACTACCCAAAGTCTCCATTGTCCTATTTAGAGGCAGAAATGATAATTCTGGGCATGATAAAAAAAATCAATACATCATCAGCATAAAGTACAACCGTATGGTGTTAGTTGTTGATGCAAAGGCCAGTGATATCAGCATTATGCCGAATTATGTTAGACAAGGGCTCTATTGTGAGTGCAAATAGGAGGGGTGACAATGGGCATCCTTGTCTCGTGTCCCTGGAAAGTGCAAAAGGTGTTGAGTCGAGGCCATTGACCAATACTGTCGCCTCTGATTTCCCTCAGATAAGGTGAAGTGCTGCTATGAAGCCATCTCCAAAATCCGTTCCTTGAAGGGCCCCAAAAAGAAATGGCCATTCCAACCTGTCAAAGGCTTTCAAAGCTTCAAGCAAAAGTAAGGCTAGAGGAGTCTTTGACTGATTGAAATGGTGGGTGCTATTGAGTACTCTGCAGATGTCTGGTAGGCATCAGCCTGGCATGTAGCCCACCTGGTCAGGATTAATGCATTCTAAAATAAACTCATTTATTTTGGAGGCCATAATACAGGTAAATATTTTTGCATCTTGATTAAGGAGTGCAAAAGGATAGAAATATTCAATTTCTGGGCAATCTTCTTTGGTTTTTGGGATTGGAATTATTCAAGTTCTATGCCAATTTGTCAGCACAGGAGCATTATTAAGAATGGAGTTAAAAAGTGCAATACGATGGGATGAAATTTGATCAAATAACAATTTGTAAAAATTCACCTGAGAAGCCATCTGTTTCAGCTTAGATATTGTCTTTTTGAGTTCATCTGGGGGAATTGTTTAACAGTGATTTATGAAAATTTTTGAGCTTCTTCAGATTTAGAAATTGTATAAATTGTCAAAATTTTGTGGCAATTCAGATGTACAGTCAGCCCTTCTTATACATGGGTTTTTTATACACAGATTCAAGCATCCACAGTTTGAAAATGTTTTTAAAAAATTCAAATATCAAACCTTGATTTTCCATTTTTTATAAGGGACACCATTTTGCAATATCATATTTAATGGGACATAAGCATCTACAGATTTTGTTATCCACGGGGGGATCTTGGAACCAAACATATAACAAGGGTCCACTGTATATAGTGTAGAATGAAAGTTCTGAAATTCTTTCATAATTTTGTCAGGAGCTTTCACTATATTCCCTTCAGGGAAAGTGAGTATGGATATGGCTTTCCTCCCCACCTTACGCTTGACATCTCTAGCAAGGAGTTGAGCATTTTTGTTGTTAAATTCATAATAATAAGATTTAGTGTAATGTAAGGCAGTTTGAATCTTTCTGTTGTCAAGAGCTGCCAGCTCTGCTTTTTTCCTCTGGAACTGAATCGAACAAATTTTAATGAGCTAATTATAGCTTTTCAATCTCTTGGAAGAGGCTTTGCCTCATGGCTCCCTTAAGTCTCTTTTGTGTTACCCTGCCCTTCAGGCCTCAGATGTCTCAGGTGATCTATTTTCAAGGTAAAATTGTTTTATTTCATCTTGAATCTGTTTTTTAAAACATTCATTTATGAGGAGATATGGACTGAATCTCCAGATATACATTTTTGGTACATCAGGTCCAAGCTGCCAGACTAATGTTGTGGAAGCATGGTCTGAATAACTGATAGACTCTACCTGTACATCAGCAATGCTAGGAAGGGATAATTTTGGAATGATGAAGTAATCTATTCTAGAATAGGTGTGGTGTGTGTTTGAATAAAAAGTGTAGTCTCTACAGGATGGATGTAGAGCTCTTCAGGGGTCTATAAGTCCATGTCTAGTCAGATACTGGTGATGTTTTCTTTTTCATCTTTCTGGGAGGATGTGATTTGTCTTCTGTGTAATCTAGGACTTTGTTTTCATCACTCCCTATAATGATATTGCCCTCTGCTATCTCTCCTAAGGTTTGTAGGAAAGAAGCCATAAAGGCATGTTGGTCATTGTTTGGAGAGTAAAATGTGGCCAGTGTGAAGATTTCATTGGCCAGAATACCTTTCAATATTAAGTAAAGACCCAAAGGTCCCGGATTACTTTGTCAGCCTGAAAAGGACATGTTCTATCAAACAATATCACAACACTGCTGGATTTGTTAGAATTTCCAGTTGTGTACTGTGAGTCAAAGGGAGATCATGCTAGAATGTTTCCTATGCCCTTTCTGTGCATTTCTTGTAAAAAAAAATGCTTGGTTTAAGTGTTTTCAAATAATTATTAACCCAGGTATATTGGGGGGGGGAATTCAAGTCCTTTTACATTGAGAGAGACAATCTTAATTTTGTCCATATCTGAAATAATTAAACATTAAACTCTAAGTAAAAAATGCTTAGAAGAGACTTCAGAATTTGTCTCATATATAGTACAGTGCCCTTCAAATCCAGGCCTTTTTAAACATGAGGGTTTAGGAAGGGAATTCATAAGGCTCTAGTTTAAGAAATATACATCCCATTGCCCAAAAGTACAATTAACCATACCACAATACAAACAATAATTAACAGAAGCACACCAAGAGTAGCAGTACGTGGGGTGAGTCCCACCTCTCGATTCAGCCACTGATTGAGAGATTAATTAACAATAGGCATGTTAAGATATTATCATATGGACATTCCAGGCAAGCCAGCCTAAGGTATTAAAGGAGCAAGAGCAGTACACGCACACACACAACAACACCATCCCAGCCCCAGGCACCCGAGGCAAGCCAACCGAGGCACCTGGGGGGGTCGAAAGCCATGCGTGCACACACCAAAGATCTAGCAATTTCTAGAGAGAACATATTAATCAAATCCACAAATAATCAAATCCGCAAGAGTCAAAGTCGCAGATGTGGAGGGCTGACTATAAATACATTATCAAATATTATTTTCCTCCCCAAGGAAATCATTATGCAGGCAGGCAGGGCAAACACAGCCTGGTGAGATCAAGTACCCCCTGAGGTGTCACCTGGTGTAGTCCATCAACCCCACACTCCCTGTAGTAATGCCCCTGAGTGGCTGAATCCAAAGATTGGCAAAACCTAGATGTGAGACACATTTAATGTATTTATTAATATAAATTCATTTAAGTGAGAGAGAAGCTTTGGTGCATCATTAAAGACACTCACAGGCCTCTTATGGCTTCACTACAGTATTTTGGGCTGAGTGTCATGCGGCTTCTACAGATGCTGGCACTTGGCTATATTTTCAAATAAAATCAGTCACTTGCCAGACAAGGCACTTGAGCTACATTGTTTTTTGCATCAAGGGTTTGACTAAGCTCTGTACAATCTTTTGCACCTTTACAACTATATGTTTTGCTCCATACCGGTGCTTAAAATCCATCATGAAATTTAAGAAAGGTCAGATCTAACCTTGAATATGTGATTAGCTTGATGCATTATTTATGAGTGATGAATATTTGAAAACCTCCATCTCCACCCCACCCTAAGTGTGACTATATTCTGGACAGCTCTAAGAATGACTTGGCAGCAGTGTCACAAATCAAGAAGATTGTTCCAAATATCACAGGCTATAATTACAGTGCTGCCATCTGATTCCTCTGGCAAATACCTCTCAAGAACTGAGTTTTCCAAACCACCAGGAGGAGAGAACTTAACCATACATTCCTAGAGAGTATAAATTATGAATATGAGCCCTCTGTTGTTTATTATACAGTAGGCACCAAGCTGTTTAGGAAAGATGGAAAAGTCTGGATAGAATCAAGCATCTTGTTTAAATATAGATGGTTGGGGATATTTTGGTAGGCACACCATGGTTCTTTTTCTAGCACGTTGGTGTAGGGAATCATTGCTGCTAGAAAAGCTGTAATTTATCTAAGGGATCTTTTGAAACTCGCATAAACAAACGCAGTCTGTAGCAAGTTAAATAATAGCCTTTCTAATGGCCTTGAGGAGTGTGCTGTGAAATAGAGTCTCCAATGAGCAATGTCCTAATTAAAGAATGGTGGCTGTTCCTACTCCATCTGCATTAATGGCAGGCAAACAGTGACAAGCCCTGTAAAGAACATGCAAGCAAACCTGCTTAGATCAATTAGCCTGCCAGAGGCAGAACTTCACTCATTGCAGAAGGTGTGGGCTGAAATTCCATATTTATACTGTCATCGATGTCAATGCTCCGGGCACAGAGATTGTTTCTAAAAACAAGAAGTTATTTTCCAGATCTGTAGTTAAATTCAATTTGGGGGCTGATTTGCAGAGGCTCCACAGTAATTATTAGACACATGGATTCAGAGAAAATTAGTTTTCCATTGCAAGCTATGACTGCCACACTGAACTCTTCATAAAAGTTAATTTAAGGCTTTCTGTCTTCAGGCTAAATCAATTTACTTTATAAGGCAAATAGTGGTCTATAGTACAGCATGTTCCAACAGTAATGGGCATTCACTTTCATAAATCCTAGCAGAACATAAGAAAGGATTATGCAAAACTGAACTGCATGGTGTACTTTGTTTTTTAAGGAAATATATATTTCAATATAATAATTTTTCATGCAGTCAAACTACACTGAATATGTTACCCCCTCCCTTATTTTAATGTTATGTGGCAAGAACTGGTATTTACTGTAAGGAAAAAAAATCCCTTCAGGTGGTAAACTGTAGTTCTCACCATGTAACAGTGCATTTAGATAAAATAATTACTAAATTAAACTGTAAAGCATCTTTACCAAGGCAAAAAGATGAATAATAGAAATGAGCGGCTGCAGGGGGGTATGTAAGCTTTCCTAAACCTTTCATGCTCACCAGTACTCCCCAGAACTGTTATTTTAATAATAATAATAATAATAATAATAATAATAATAATTTTTTATTTATGTTTCCCCACCTCTCCTAGTTGGATCGAAGCGGGGTTACAGACTAAGTTAAAACAAATTAACATTTCATCTTGATGTCAAAATGCTAAGACTGTGACTCTATACCGTGAACAAAAGTTGTGGGCTGACATCTTAGACCGTTAGTGATAAGCAGTGTCCTCCATTGTTTTTGAGGGCAGCTGACTAGCTTATGAAAGAAGAATTGGACCATGTGGCTCATAGTACTTTCCTACAATATCCTGCCACAATTTCCTATCCTGTGGCATCTGCAGAATGGTCCTCTCATTCTGCAGGTCTTTCTTCGTTGTTATTTGCTTCTTAACATGCCCCTATCCATCTCCTTTCCATTGTCCCAGACAATAAATAAAGTTATTAAACTTTATTTATATAGCGCTGTAGATTTACACAGTACTGGGAGTGGAGAAAGCAATTTTAACAAGTTTCTCAGGAGGGCCACAACTACTTTCCTCTGTGAACTACTTTAAAGATTTTGGTAAGTGCACATTTTTTCAGGAGCAGTTGTATTAGTACCCTTTACATGTAACAGCCCCCCAGAGCTCTGATATTATCCAATATATTATTATTATTATTATTATTATTATTATTATTATTATTATTATTAAACTTTATTTATATAGCATTGTAAATTTACACAGCGCTGTACATACAATTAAAAAAATATAGTGTCCTTTAGCACTTTAGTAGCAAAATATTCAACTACAGGTAAACTTCAGTTAATGTGGTAGATGCATTCCTTTAAACAAAAAACCTGGTACCAGAACAGAACTTTTTTATACAATTCCAAAGTTGTGCTAATGCAGTTTAAAAAACAACAACCAAACAGGCTGTTTTGGAACAGTGAGGAGATACAAGAATGCACAATGACTGACACAGGAGTAACTTACCACACCTGAGGACTAGTGCTATACACGCAAGATTGGGAGCCTATCAATGGCAAGATGCCATTTTCCCTATCAGTGGCAAGGTGTGAGCTAATCATTTTGCAAGGACAAGGCAGTGATGAGAGGGAGATGGCATCCTGTGATAGGTATCGCCAAAGAAGCTGTGATCCAATTTTTATGTTAGTTTAAAAGTCACATGTAATATAGTCCTTAGAGGTATAGCAATAACAAGTACATTTCTACACCGTTTACCAATGTACTAAGCGGTTTACAAAGTGTACGCTAATTGCTCCCAACAAGCTGGGTACTCATTTTAGCAACTTATGGAAAGATGCCAGGCTGAGTTGACCCTGAGTCCCTGGCTGGTATTGTGGTTTGTGAGTGAGTGGCTGCAGCACAGGCATTTAACCACTTTGGCACCAGTCAATTTAAAGTAAAATTGTAAAAGTTTAAAGACAAAATACCAGTGCTCTTTACAGAATTTGGAGGTGGTGGTGATAGGCACCCCAGAGATTAATTTCTGGGAGAATCTTAAAAGGACATTAATGGCCTTCTTCTATACATGATATCCTTGCTTTATGTATTATTCTCTGTTCACTGCATTTTGCCTAGGCAATGTGTGCCCCTCTGCAAATTATTTACATAGTAATTATTTACACTTTATTGGCACCAGTTTATATGCTATAGGATTTCCCATGAAATACTAATTATGTACTTCTGGGATACAGAAACAAGCAAATAAGGTAGGTTATTTGAGACCAGATTCATTTCACTTACTATGAGGGACTGACAGTTGATGAATTGAGATTAAGGCCTGAATCTTCAGTGAGCATTTTGTGAAGGGGCAACTCAGTTTGCTGAAACTGGGAGATTATTTACAAAATCTCACAATCACTGTTATCATGACTTTTATAAAATTAAATGATAAGGCACTCTAAAAGTGGCAGAAATAGTTTTAGAGTTTCTTCATTGCCCTCAAAATATAAGCTCATTCATTTTCTGTCTTTGCATAAGATTAAGAAGTGAAGAGAACCTGCAATTTTTGTATATGCTTTCCTACTCATTGACTGCCAGTTTCTCTTATCTATCATCTATCTCTTTTCTGTCTTTCTCTGATTTATTGTTATGTTTCTTTATCACCTAATAATCTCATCACCAAATGACCTAGATTCTCTAGGTGATGCAGAGCTGAACAATATAAGGCAATTTAAAGTAAAACTGTAAAACTGTAAAGACTAAATACTGTATACTAAAAACACACACCTAAAAATCCCACAAAACAGAAGTCAGGACCACAGTTACACAACCAGTGTTTATGAATACATGACATATATTGCCTTCAAACTTGCATTTTAAAATATAGCAGTGGAAACAAAATTATGGTTTCACATTTCTGTCATACTGTCACATATTGATCAAGCTTTAAGGCTAGGGTAGGGAACCGTAAGTGTAGGTCGATACCCTCCACAGCTTTCCATGATCCAAATAGCAACAGAAGGCAACACTACACCTCCCGATATCACTGGGTTCCCAGCCAAAGCATTGAGTGGAACCTCTCCATCTGCCATTTTGGCCAAAAACCTGGCTTTTGTCTTCTCCTTCCTTGCAAAACATATTAAGAACAAACTGATTACCTGATTGTGTTGCTCCAGCTGAATCCATCCCCCATAACCATATCTCTACAAGAAAAAGTATAGACACAATAATTAATTAAACACCCATAGAAACAGTAATTAAGATTACCATATAAAGAACCAGATTGAGAAAAAAAATAAGGCTGCCATTTTAGGGATAACCCTGAGATAGATGAGAATTCCTCTATTGTTCAGATTCAAATAAGTAGCATTTTTGTATTTGCAAGCCTTCAGTTACAGTGGGACCTCCACATTCTTTGGGGTTAGATGTGAAGCACCTGTGAAAGTGGAAAACATAAATTAAAAAGAGAATATAGTAATCAAATTAGTAAATAATCAAATCCACAAAAGTCAAAGCTGCAAATGGGGAGGGTCAACTGTATATTGAAACTAGACTAATTCCTGCCTAAAAGTTTTAAATCTTAATGTCCTGCTTATAGAGTCCCTCTTATGAATTAATTTAGCTAAGTCTGCATCATGGAACTAAGATGTTGGACTAGTTAAACACAGGGCTCCTGAGAATGGGCACTGAGACTGTTCCACCCATTGCAAATTAAACAATAAACATTTTAGTCACTTTCTAGTCTGTTGAGATACCAAAATGCATTTTGTAATATATTATTGTTGCTGTTGTTTTTAATTGTTCAGGAATCACATCCACTGACACCATATGACTGCCCAATATCAAAACTGCAGCAGGAGAAATGTATCACACCTAAGGAATGATGGGAAAGCAGAGGAATTGGGAGCTTATTGACAAGTTGTCCTGTCAATTAAAAGAGAAACCGCTGTACCAACAGTTTGAAGGCAAAGCAGCAACAGAGATGACGTTGTACAATAAGCAGGGTCAAAGATGCGTCAATTGACATCTTTAGACAGCTTTAAAAAGGCTGTCAAGACGGATCTCTTCTGGCAGGCCTTTCTGGGATAGAATCATAGAGTTGGAAGAGACTGCAAGGGCCATCCAGTCCAACCCCCTGCCATGCATAGATAACCCCGGCCTCAGGAATCCCTCTTCTCATGAGAGTCCCCAAGGTCCTCTCTGGAAATGCTACCGTAGTTTACTGTTTTATTTGTTTTGTTTTGTTTTGTTCTGTTCTGTTTTTGTCTTGTAATGATATGTATGTGTTAATTTTGTTTAATTTGTTGGTTTTAATTATAATTGATTTAATTATTTTTTAAGGGGGGGGGGAGGGAATTTTGATGTACAATGTATTGTATTTTATTGCTGTTAGCTGCCCCGATTGACCTCAAAGGGGCGGGATATAAATAAATTATTATTATTATTATTATTATTATTTATCATCATCATATTAACAGACCTGTTTACTTTCTACAATGAGATTTCCAAGGAGATATAAGCCTCACTAATGAGATCTGCAATTTAAGCTTGCATTTATGTTCCAATGACCAGTCACAGAACAAAAGACACTAAATGCAAATATATAGGTGAAGACATACAGTACTATCACAAAGAGATGTCATTAACCGTTTGAGCAGCAACTCTATAAATAATGTCTAAATGTATGTAATCTTGTGTGCCCTTAACTTATTCTGGATGCAACTCATGAATGTACAACAGAATCAACAAAAGGCCACCATGCCTTTTCTCCAATGTTGTTAGCAAAGGCAACAGCAACCACTTATTCTATTTCTTTCTTCAATACGGGGCCTTTTACACTATTCAATGATAACATGATTATTTCAGTTTAACTCTTCTGAATCCATCCAATGGAATTCTGGGACTTCCAGTTTAGGGATTTCCAGAGACCTCTAGTGCAGTTGTTTTCAGCTGCTGGTCCTCCAGATCTTATGGACATCAGATCCCACAACCCCAGCCAGCATAGCCAATGGTCAGGAATTATGGGACCTGAAGTTCCAAACATCTGGAATACTGATGTTTAAGAACTTCTGCAAGTCCAATACCTTACACTTGTAAAAGCCCCAGGATTGATAGGATGTAGCCATGGCTGTTAAATTAGAATCATAGTGCTATAATTGTGTAGTGTGAAATGACCGATGTCATGAAAGGGTAGGGAGAGGGCAATGCTGTTATTACCCGTTGTTTTTTGGCCCTGTACTGAAGAGTCAAAGTGGGCATGATGGAGATAGGTTCATCCATCTCCACATTTTTTTCTGACTGAGTGCAAGCAAATGGGAGCAATTTGGCTGAGATAGGTACAAATAACTATGGTGTTGGAAAAGCAAAGCAAAATGCATGTAGATCAAAGACACTGAAATAATCTGGGGCACAAGAGGACTTCTCAGAGCTGTATCGGAAGAAATATACAGACATTCCTTTGCACCTGTTTTTCTTCCACAAGTGAAATTCTGGAGGACTGCTTTCCATTAGGGAACAGATGAAGGTGTTAACTACTCCTTACCTTGTGGCCCTGATCCAAATTGGGTCTCTTCCCATACTCCCTTTTAATATAGGGGTGGGGAAAATGCAGTTATCCCGAAGTTGTTGGCCTGCAACTCACATCAGTCCTGCCCAGCATAGATAATGGTGAGGAGTTCTGGCAGATGAAGTCCCTGTTTTAATATCATATCCAGACTGCAGTTTTGAAACAAAAATACTTTGATGTTTTTGGATAACTTTTCTATGATGTCTGCGGAATTCTAGGAGTTATAATCCAAAAGTAACTTTTCTAAGCTTTGCATTTGGCCCAAGGACCTATGGAGTAGACCTGTAACGTCTAACTACTTGCCAATCACAGAATTAAAGAAATGGGAGGGTGAGATCCACCAGTTTGAAACACAGGAGAGTTGTAATCATGCTGCAAGGGGTAGGCATCCACATTTTACAAGAAAAGGACTCTGAAAAGGGAGGAGGGGAGAATTCTTCCCCACTTACTTCTTGGTCAGGGAAAGTAAGTACAGGTGTGTTTGTGTGAAAGAAGAAATATATTTTGCACATTTAATCCATGTGTCATTTACTTTTTAGAAGCTGTCCCCATATCATCTTTTCAAGTGATCGGGGCAATACACAGATGTTCTGCTGTCACAATGACCCAGGGTAGTGGAACTAACTGCCTTTATATAGAATATTTGCAATAGCACCAGAACTGCTGTGAAAAGAATGCAATGCACCAGTTTCTGTTACTGTTTAAGGTAACATCTATTTTTTAAAATTTACTGAGTGACCCTTTAATACAGTTCCTCATGTTTTGGTGACCCTAACCGATGGTCTCAGTTCCTAAGAGTATCG
>NC_056522.1:231779381-231818757 GCF_019175285.1 Sceloporus undulatus
GAAATATGTGTTTTCTGATGGTTCATTTGACCCCCCAAAGGGGTCGCGACCCACAGATTGAGAACCACTGCACTAGAACAAACTGTTAGAGAGCGGTCCAATGCCTTTCAAGCTTTGTGATGGCAGAATATGAAACAATATCCCATAAAAACTACCAAAGAACTCCCAGCAGACTAACATGACTAACCCTCTGCAACCTTACACCCTTTTACTCATTGGTATGTTTCATTGAGTTTAGTGGGTTGGACTCCAAAGCAGAAGTGCACAGAATTGTAAGTCTTTATTAAGTAAATTTGTTATTGTTATATGGGTCCACAGTCTACCAACTGTTATCAGCTGAAGTTTTGGATCATCAGTGAATTGGATATTACTCAAGAATCTAGGAATCAGTGAGGTATTATCAGCTAATGTTGTGTATTATTATTATTATTATTATTATATAAAAAAGTTGCATTCACAATGCAAAAATGATGCAGTTTGACAGCACTTTAGTTGCCATGACTCAATGCTATGGAATTCTGAGGATTGTATTTTTTGTGGCAACAGAGCTCTCTGACAGAGCAGGCTAAATGTCTCACAAAACTACAATTCCCAGAATCCCATAGCATTGAGCCATGGTACTTAAAGTGATGTCAAACTGGATTATTTCTGCAGTGTAGATTCAGCCAAAGTTTCTCCTGAGCTATAATTAGTTAATAATTATTGTAGATGTGTATTGATTTTCTTTTGCAGCTTCTATGATACAGCAGCAGGGCTGAAGGTCACATTCTCCTATTAATATTTAAAGAACATAGAAAGGCTTTGAATACACAACTGAAATGTCCATTAATTCTCCCAGAGTTTAAAAACTCTTCTAACAAGAGATACAAAAACACAGGAGGAATAAGTACAGTTTTATTTTATTTCAAAGATTCTTAAGTTAGAAATAGCTCATGGTGATAGGTATGGAAATACTCTGATTTACATATAGACTCACAATTACACATACACAAATGCAAATCAGCAGAAAGAATCTGGCACAACTCCTGTTGTGTGAATTTTCTGTTGACGTCAACCTGTATTTTGCTTGGACAAGAGAAGCGCAGCGAACTAGTTTTAGCCAAGTGATGTGTTCATGCACACATCAATGCTATGATTTAAGATTGGGTCAATGTGTTCTTAAAAATTACTCTTGCAAAACAGTTGCATAAGATGTAACTATTACACAATGAAGTAAAACATTCCTATTATTTCATGTTCAAGTCTAACTGTAGTGTGGAAGTTTTGCAGAAGAAGACAGAGATCATATATGAAGCCCTAAATAGTGAAAAATGTAAAATGTTAAAAAAAAATTCATCAAAGCATTGGCTTGTATGTGTTCATGACAGAAACAAAACAAAAGAAAAAACATTAGGAGCCTTAGATCTGTGAAGGTGTTGCACAATAACATCCATAGACCCAAGATCTCATGCCCTAAGCAATGCAAATGTTTTGCGTGGCACAATAACCTTATGGCAAGTGTGGGACAGTGGATGCAGGTATGATGCCAAATCTTGGTGGTGTTTCTGTGGCTGCATTTGCACTGTAGAAATAATGCACTTTGGCACAGCTTTAACTGTCATGGCCCCATCCCTTGGAATCTTGGGATTTGTAATGTGTTGTGACACCAGACTTCTCTGACAGTGAAGGCTAAATATCTCACAAAAAGATGAATCCCAGAATTCTATAGCATTTGGCAGTTAAAGCGGTGCCAAACTGCATTATTTCTGCAGTGCAGATGCTGCCTGTGATAAGGAAAGTGAGGCAACTGATTCTCAGGTAGCAGATGCTGAACAGTAATTAGTGAAAAAGATTTTTCTTTTTACCCTTTAGAATTTATGAATGGAGTCTGACAGTAGATTGAACTCATCAGTTGGTTTAACAACGCAGTGCCAGGTGGACTCGGGGTTAGAAGCCCAGGGTTTCACACCGAACAAGTTATTACACCAACTTTATATAGGATTATTTCAAAAACATGCAGTGGCAGCAACTAAAGTCTGTGATATATGAACAAACTCACCAACTAGCAGCAAGCCCTATTTCCAAATTGCATGCCACAGTTCTTCTGTGTGTCCTGTTCTAGTGTTCTGGCTGTTATCAGCAGAACATGCCAAGATGTTTTGTACATGCTTAACTTAACTTGAAATCATTAGGTACAATATTTTCTATTTCTAAGCAAAGTGTTTCCTTCAACATTATTATTATTATTATTAACCTTTATTTATAAAGTGCTGTAAATTTACACAGCGCTGTACATACAATCTTTTAGTTAGACGGTTCCCTGCCCTCAGGCTTACAAACATGGCTCTATTTCATTTAGGAAGCAAAAACTGGGGAGCACCCAATAAAAGGTGCACAAGGAATCAGAGATATGGCTTAAGTTGCTCAGTTAATGGACACTGTATTGGTTTTAAAATATCCCAACATTTCAGTATGCATTGCTCTCAAGGTTTTTTTTTTAAAGGGGATAGTCATAATGTAATTTCAGAAATGTCTGGAGCTGAAACTTGCACACCATTTACTGGACAAAAAATGGTTTATTTTAAGAATTTACTTCATTTAGGCCTTATGGTTAATTTTTAATTTTTCCCCTGGAGGAGCACAGGCAAGAAGCTGAAGGCACAGCTGTTCATGTCATACTAACTGCTCCACATCCTCTTGGGGCAATGAAAGATGCCAGCCCATTACTAGTGTGATGTGTGTGCATTGTTTGCCTTTAAGTTGTTTCTGACTTATGGTGACCTTATCACAGGGTTTTCTTGACAAGTTTCATCAGAGGGGGTTTGCCGTTGCATTACTAGTATTGAAGTAACGTTTAGCTGTCAGTATGTGAAACAGAAGGGACACCATTTTGTTCTGGACTAGCCTCTGAACTAACACTGTTTCTGATTGGATTTGCCAGAAAATATTATACACCCTCCTTTATGTAAATTCTATTTATTTCATGGATCACCTCTAGTTAGGGACCTCTAGCTAGCGACTTGGTGGCTCAGTGGTTAAGACGCTGACTCTGCCAATTGCAAGATCAGCAACTCGGCAGTTTGAGACCTAAGCGCTGCAGGGCAGGGTGAGTGCTTGTCACTACACCCAGCTTCTGCCAGCCTAGCAGTTCAAAAGCATGTGCAAATGCAAGGAGATAAATAGGTAACACTTTTGTGAGAAGGAAACAGCATTCTGTGTGGCCATGCTGGCCATATGATCACACAGTTGGCTTTTACAACGCTGGCTCTTTGGCTTAGTAATGGAGATGAGCACCACCCTCTACAGTCGGACATGACTTGACAACCTTGTCAAAGGGGAAACATTACCTTTTATACATCTGCTTGGGACTAGCATTTAGGTTCCCCCCACTACTCAGTAAGCTGTTCTGTTATAATTTGGCTGTTTTAGGGATCCCCTTCAGTTATTTTTCCCCTGTTCTTTGTCCTTTTTTAGATCTCAGGATTAACTTGAAAACCTTTCTCTTGTGCCTAAGCCCTTGATTTATCTATGTAATGTGAAGAACAGAAACCAGAATTAAAGGCAACGAAACTGGAGGTGCTATTTAGCCATTGTGGTAAAAGCCCTTAAACATTTTACCTGACAATGTCGTTTTAAAAGGCATCTAGCCCATGACCATCATAACATTTTGAGTCAGAAAAGTTGTCACCCTTTATTTATAATGTGTCCTTGACTGAATGAAATGTAATGTCTCAGTGCATTGTTATGTTCTGCTGGCAACTCTTTCTTGGGCAAAGTGAGTTGTTTTCTCAGTCATCTCATATGAATCAGCTAGATCCATAGCTTCCTGCTCCCACAATCTAGGTGCTGGCAATATAAAAATATTCCAAAAATGGATCTGATACAATTAGGAGGGGAAGTGAAGAGGGATGCAACTCGTTTCTACTGCCTCCTGAGGGTCTGTTATTCTAAGGTTGTATCTGCACTGCAGAAATAATCCAGTGTAATTTCACTTTAACTTCCATGGCTCTGACAGAGAGAAGGTTACATATCTGACAGAGAAGGCTAAATATTTCACACATGGAATACATGACAGGAAGACAGTGTGTGGTTCAAGTGGGGACTGTGAAGGGGTTGGGATTATCTCCCACTGAGCTGTTTTCCTGAGGAAGGTGGAATTACTGCAGTTGTGAACAGGAATTGTGTTTATCTTATATACATTTGAGCACTGTCAAAAAGTGTCACCATTTCTATTTTCTTTTGCTTTTTATAGTTGGGTTGCCCAACTTTTCTCTTTACTTGTATTTGTTAACTGATCATCAAGGTAGATAGAATGTTATTTTGACCATGCACAGCTTTAAAAAATGGCTGGCTGTGATGTGTGTGGGGGGATTAAAGGGTACAACTGAGGGAAGAGACCATCAGTCTTTTGCCCCTGGTGTGGTACTGATCAAAATGATCAGAATGGGAAGAAATGTCTCATTCATACCAAGAAATAGGTTGCTTGCTTTTGTGGCAGCTTTTTATATTTTTAGCCAGCCACATGCCTAGCTTAGACTCTGCAACCCCAGGGCCACATTTTTGCCCCTGCCCCCCACCATTGAAGTTTCTACTATGATAAATCTGTCAGGTCTAAATCCAATTGCTGGACCCAACAAGAAGAGACTCATTGACTTAATGAAATTTATATTGACTTGTTGTTCTGTGTTTGCAAGTCATTTCTGATTTATGATAACCCCAAGACAATTCTGTCACAGGGTTTTCTTCACAGAATTTGTTCAGAGGGTGTTTACCCTTGCCTTCCTCTGAGGCTGAGAGAGTGTGATTTGCCCAACATCATCAGGTAGCTTTTCAAGACCGAGTGGGGATTCAAATCTTGGTCTCCCAGTGTCTTAGTCCAACACTCAAACTACTACACCATGCTGTTACTCTGTAATGACTTAGGCTGCATCTGCACTGCAGAACTAATGCAGTTTAACACCACTTTAACTGGCATGTCTCAATGCTACGGAATTCTGGGATTTGCAGTTTTGTGAGGTATTTAGCCCTCTCTGTTAGAGAGCTCTGGTGCCACAACAAACTACAAAACCCAGAATTCCATAGCACTGAGCCATGGCAATTAAAGAGCTGTCAGATTGCATTAGTTTTGCAATACACACACAGCCTGAGTGGTAACTTATCATTAAGTGATCGATTCAGTAAGTCTGTTTTGCTTGGGAGAAGTAACTGGCCTGAGGTCCTAGTCTTCAGGAAGATACCATTTTGGTGCCATACACATTTTCAAGTATATACTGTATTTCGAATTAAATATATACACATATTTCCAATGAAAAAAAAGGAAGTATAACAATTTCCTATCACAAAAACTATAGTTGTATTACTGTAACTGTGTGTACAGGAGAAAAAAGCCAAATGAATCTGTTATTTTAAGTTAGACTCCTAAAATAATATTAGTATATTATAATACTAATACTCTAAACAAGTACTTTAGGGCTTCATTTACAGAATCAATCATTTGAAAGAAAAAAATACAAAATTTGTTCTCATGACATTATAATTTTTCCCTTCAAATCTACCAGATGGTGAGGTTTAAAGATGAGAACTAAGAAAATGCAGTAGATCCCACGACTAAGTGAAATGTCATTTCCTGCAGTTTCCTGATTGCTGCCAGAAACCTTTGTAGCATAATTCAATATAAACAGCACTCAAATGCTCAAACCATTGTCTAACCTAATATTCTTTATGCCTTTGAATCATTTTGGGTCAATTAAATAGTTCAAGGTAATGTTGGTACTTCTGAATAAATATGTTTAGAATTACACCACAGCCCAAGAAGGTAAAGTGCTTATTATTTTTTATTTTGATTGAGACTGTTAAAAGACAGTTTTTCTATCCATGTTCGGTGAGCAATAAAAAGAGATATTCAAAGCTGGGAGGAACAGAACAAATGTCCCTGAACACCACAAAACTTTGTCCTCTGTTAGTTTTTCTTCCTGGCAGTAATGGAACAGGTTTGTCATTTTGCATTAATTATAAGCTTTTTTAAAAAGGTGTTTTTCTGAAAACAAGTAAAAAACAAATACATCAGACCACTTGCTTCACTGAGCGACCATTAGAACGTTGTTGTTGAATATATTCAAATTAACGTACAGTAATTGTTCAAAATGCACTCTGGCATTGCATGACACTGCCTGGGGTGTTTTGAAATGAAGGTCATTTTTTTTGCTTTTATTGAGTGGGAGCTCAACTTTAAAAAGAGAGAGAGAGACTGAGACAGAGAGAAAGAGAGAGAGAGAGAGATACCACACTACATGCCATCCAATCCAGGAGGGAGTTCTCAAAGCCCATAAATATCAGAGAGAAAGCTCAGTTGAAAACATTGAAAGCTGTAAGAAGTTCACTTGCTTCCCTCTTGCTTTTGTACCAGATATCCAATGCAACTGTTACCTGTTTTAGATCAGGCCACTCCTTAGGCAGAATGTGACTATGAATGTCGATTTTCATCTCTGAAGTTCACCTGAAGATTTGTTTTTTAATAAAGGCTCCCCCCTTCCATTACACTTTGATTGTGCCTATATATTGTCCGTCGTCCATGAAGTGGTAGTTTTTCATTAACTTAAACTGCTGTTCAAGTCCTCCCACTGGCCTGCCAAGATGCCTGGTTACCAATCAGCTGGCCAGCATGATATAGGAGTTCACTGTGCAGAAGGCAGTGGCATGCATATAATTTGCAATTTGAATCTCCATGTTATTGAACTGTACAAGAGCGAAAGTATAAACTACAGGAGAGGAATTTGCCTGTGAGGTTTAAACAGCTAACCTGATAGCCATTTTCTGTCCTAGGAAGTAATAATTTGGATTACAAACATTTTCAGAACCCAGATTTAATTTTGCAAAATGGATTAGGTATTTCTATCCATTTTGTTTCTAATAAAGTAACCAGCCATGAGAGATTTTTTTTCACATAACTGGATAATTAGGTTTAATTACATCAACCTTTGGAATCCTATCCAGTTCTGTATGGTAATATGAATTAGTTTTCAAATAATGCACCTTTGCTACTAATTAATATTTTTCATAATGTCATACACTGGGCCCTTGGTATCCACTGGGGTTTGGTTCCAGGACACCCCATGGATACCAAAATCTATGGATGCTCAAATCTCTTTAAATACAATGGCATAATGAAATGGTGTCTCACTGGCAAAATCAAGGTTTGCAATTTGGAAGGCATGCTTTCTTTGAATATTTGCAAGCCTTGAATCTGTGGATAAAGAATCTGAAGGGCCGACTGTCCAATAATTCTCTGTGGTACTTTTGTTCCTGGGGCAATCTGCACTGGGCTTGTAGCAGGGGAAAGGGATCAGTTTCTCGATCTCCCCTAATCATGGTCCCAAGCCAGATCACCCTTCTTGGCTGCTATTCAGTAACTTAAAACCAACCACACAAGGGTCAGACATACACTTAACACGTCAGGTCTGATTTGGTCTTCAATTCAGCTTTAAGGATGGGAAATCGTTGAGAGAAATGGAATTAAGAAATCAATAGAAAAATGACTGGAAACTGCAATAATATTAGCTCAAACTTGTCACTGAGGAAGATAAAGCAGTTGAGAGAGTCATAAAAAGAATCTCTCTACAGAGGAAAGGCTATGTAAATATTGTTGCTATGGAGAAAAATCCAACAGTCTTAGTATTGTACTATGATGGCAGCTTGATTCCGTGTAATAAGGAGAGTGAATGTCCATACCACCTGAGAACAGTTTAAATTTGAGCAAAATATAATAAAATCTGGATTGATGTGCTTGTGAAAAAACCCTCCGGGGCACTGACTGATAATTACCTCAGGCCAAGGATTTATTTGTTTAAGCAGCTGATATTTTAAAACCAAGGACACTGGTCATGTAATGTTGGCTTTGGTGGCATAGCCATGAAGGTTTGTGAAAGTTTTCCTGGTGTACTTTCCTAAATTAAAAAAAAAGTCCTCTTTGTATATACAATGCTGTAGCAAAAGGGAGGCAAATGGGAACAGTGCCTCTTCAAATAACAATTGTGCCTGAATTCATGCCTCCCTAGATTAAAGTTTCTTTAAGACCTCAGATTCGCAATATTTCAGTAGCTTAAAATCTCAGTGTTTACAAGTATGGTTTAGGCATCTAAAAAGGTGGGAGAAAAGGTGGGAGAATAGAACACAAGCAATAAATGTATGAACAATTTTACATGTCTCCTTTTTGCAGGTTCAGAGCCCTGCATAAACAAGGAAGAACAGTCAACATTTCTAAATTGCTGAGTCAAAACAGTGCTGCCTCTACAATTGTTGCTGTGGACTTTGGGAGAATAGAAGTTGTTGCATCCAATGCGTAATAGTGGCTCAGTCCCTCTCTAATAGCAAAACCAGAAATTCATGCTTAATTTAATCAGAAGTTAATGACAGAACTAGCCAAAATTGGCTGTTCTGAAGAGGAATCAAGATTGGCAGTCTTCTTAAATACAGATGCAGTGGATTTTATGCAAGAGTTGTGTTTACTTTTTAGTTTTTCAAAACACACTCGTATTTATCTATCCTGGCTTTTTGTTATGACCATAATATAGAGGCAGCACTAAGTAAGAAAGTTCATACTGTAATTTCTGAAGGGCAAGTACAGAGTTTGAAGTGTAAGGAAGTGCTCAAATTTTGTGGGAGGAGGGTGGGAGGGTAAGAGATAATGCTTTGATTCTTTTTACTGCCCCCCAACAGCTCACTGTTTTTTGTTACCTTTTCTTTGGCAGTTTCCATGCAAATGACACATATATTAGAGATGCCCATTCATAGGCAAGAAAATGGCAATGTTTCAGAATAATGGCTTGTGGCATAGTGGTTTGAACATAGGACTAGGACTTTGGAGATGGGGGTTTGATTCCTTGTTTGGCCATGAAAAACCACTAGGTGACCTTGGGCAAGTTACACACTCTCAACCACAGAAAATCTCATGATAAGTTCACCTTAGGGTCACCGTAAGTTGGAGTCAGGGATGACTTGAAGGCACACAACAACAAAACAACATAGTTGCTTGGAAGTAATGATCAAAGAATTTAAGAGCTTTGTTTGCTGTCTGCTGAATTGGTACCAGAACCCCAGGTAGTACATATGTACAATTTGCCAACCATGTGCTAGTGCAGCCCATTGAGGGTGCATAGGGGTGAAAACTGACCCTCACACTCCAAGCAGTTGTTCACCCCTTGACAATGTGGGGAAAATAGAGAGCACTGGTAGAATTTCTTTGTCACCCCTACTACAGAAATGTTTTTACCAACAAGAAAAAAGAAGGTAAATTAATGACACAATTTGCCATTTCACCTGTCATATTTTATAGTGGCACTGGGCATGGGTCAAAATTATTTGTTTGTGTTTTTTCTTCTTCATGCAGTGACCGAGACTATGATGTTAATATTTTCCAATGTTTGACGTTCACTTCTGTCAAGTTTGAGGTCATGGTAAAATGTACAATATTTACAGTTAATGGATAATGCCATCTAGTGGCAAGACCCATAGGTAAGTATATGAGGCTGCACTGATATTTAAATGATATAACTTTACCTTCAGATCAGGCCCTAAATATTCTAAAGGCACCAAATCCTGTCTGATCTTGGAAGCTAAGCAGGGTCAGCCCTAGTTAGTATGTGGACAGCCAATGAATACCAGGTGCTGTAGGCTATATTTCAGAGGAAGGAACTGGCAAAACCACCTCCTCGGTATTCTTTGCCTAAGAGAACTCTTGAAATCGATGGGCTAAGGCAACAGGTGAAGTCACATGCACACACACACCTCCAAAGTACAGTCGTCTTAACAAATGGAGTGACAACACAAGAAGTACTTCCGATAGATTCTTTGTTGAATGTGGTTGGAACAAGGCTGGTTGGTTAGGCGTCATTGTCATTTTGCTACTTTTTTGGGTTAACACAACTGTTTTTTGTGAGGTTTTTTGTGAAAAGTAGTTAATTGATTAATGGAAATGTCATCAGTACTCAGATGAGTTGGCTGCAGTTCATATTTCAAATAGAAATAACCAAGGATAAAAATATTCCTTGTTTTCCTCCCATAGGTTCTGGTTGAGGAAGGTCTTTTAAAAATTATGTCAGCATTGTAGAAATATGTTTAGTTCCTGCTGTCAAACTAAAAATCTCAGTAAATTTCTGTTATGTTTATTCCCCTTCTTCAAGCAGTGAGACATTTCAGGGACAGAGTTCTTACCCAAGTTTGCTTCTCATTGGGAGGAAATCTTCCAAAGGTTGTGCAGTATTTGTGCCTATTTACAAATGTGCTGGCTGAGAAAAAGTAGAGGAACAGCTTAAATACTTCAGCAGGCTGTTGACATCCACTGTTCTGATATCAGTTCTCTAGGGAGACAGATGACTATTTTGAAAGGCAATTAGGATTATCCGTGCTATCATTTTTCCGATTTCTATGTATGGTTGTGAAAGCTGGACAGTGAAGAAAGCTGATAGGAAAAAAATAAACTCAGATGTGGTGCTGGAGAATCATTTTGTGGCTACTACGGACTGCTAAAAGGACAAATAAACGGGACCTAGAGTACTGTATTTTCTGGAATATAAGACTACTTTTTAACCCAGTAAAATCTTCTCAAAAGTCGGGGGTCGTCTTATACACCGGGTGTCATCTTATAGGGCAGGTGCTGAAACATCTGAGCCGGACTGGAGAATCTGCGGTTGCCGCATATGGTGGAGGGAGCTAAAAAACGGCCACGGCTACATCCCCACCGTATGCAATGATCGTATGAAAGCGGCTACCGCTCTGATAGTCTTGGAGACAGGGAGGGCTGGGCAGGCAGGGAGAGCTGACCAATCCAAGCAGGCTTTGTATACAACAAGGTTTCCTGCTAAGTACCTACATGTCATTTGAATTAAAATTACCATATTGAAGTAAAATCTGATGTTTTTTTTAATTTTTATTTGGTGTGCGTTGGAAGAGGGGTAGTCCTATACGGTGAGTATATCCCAAACTCTATATTTTAACTGGAAAAGTTGAGGGTTGTCTTATATTCCCAGTCGTCTTATACGCCGGAAAATACGGTATATCAAATCTGAACTCTCCCTAGAAGCCAAGATGACTAAACTGAGGCTATCATACTTGGGCCATATCATGGGAAAACATGATTCACTAGAAAAGACAATAATGCTTGGTAAGGCAGAAGGTGGTAGAAAAAGAGGAAGACTGTATTCCAGATGGATCAACTCAATCAAGGGAGCCACAGCCCTGAGTCTGCAAGAGCTGAACAGGGCTGTTGACAATAGGGTGACTTGGAGGTCTGGCTCATATGGTTGTCATAAGTCAAAGTTGACTTGTGTGATGTCCTGCCAGGACTATTTGAATCTCCCCCTGCATTTTCTTTCGTGTTGGTTCAGGCCATAGAATATTTTAGTGTAGGAAAGTTCATTGTATTAGTTGTGGGAGGAGCTGTAGGATCCGCTGCATTTTTCCAGGTTTGGTTTGCCCTTTCCCAGAATGCTCTGCTTTAGCTAGAGGCTTTTAGTTTGGAGCAGTCTTTGCTGTGAGCAGGCAGAGAGCTGTCTTTTGGTGGCAAAGAGGCCCAGGCAGCCAGAAAGGGCATTTCTTACACGTTAGTCATTCAGTTACCAGGAACTAATTAGCCAAATTAGTTACCAGAAGTTAGCCAAATCAGTTACCAGAAATTAGTTACCTACTTCAAGACAAAGAATTCAGTAGCCGAAAGACCCTGCACCAGCTCCATTGAGAGAGGAGATCAAACCAAGATCAGACCCAGAAAGATGACACCCTGAAGATTGCTGAAAGTCTGTAAAATAACTTTTATTTCAAGTTATTTAGAGCTGGGGAGAAGAAAACTCTTTATTTTTGTTCTTTAAATTAAACATCCCCCTTTTTTGAACTTTACATTCAGCTTCTGAGCCTTTTTGGGTAGAAGAGTTTGATCTCACCTGGGTACCGGCGTTGCACACCCAAACCTGCCACCATCTTTAGTTGGGTGTATCTTCACAACTTGACAGCAGTTAACAACAATAACAAAAATTATATAGAGTAAGCAGTGTACAGTCGGCCTTTGGTATCTATGGACTTGCTGTCAGCAGATTTGAGTAGAGTCCTGTTGTCCCTAATGGTGGCATGTTCATGTGCATGTGCTGCCATTGGGAACAGCGGAACTTGCTCATCTGTGGATTTTGGTAACTCCAGTGGGTGGTCTGGAACAGATCCCCCATGTATCCTGAGGGGTGACTGTAATTTGATCCATCTTCTTAAATTAAGTGCAATAACTTGGAGGCAGGCAACTGGGTTACTCGAAGTCACAGTTAAGAGTGTGAATCCAATTCATATTAACTCAATATATGTGCAGTAAAACACCAATGAAAAGATAAATTATTACATTGTTTT
Organism: Sceloporus undulatus; assembly: GCF_019175285.1. Classification (NCBI taxonomy): domain Eukaryota; kingdom Metazoa; phylum Chordata; class Lepidosauria; order Squamata; family Phrynosomatidae; genus Sceloporus; species Sceloporus undulatus. The sequence continues at coordinate 231,791,745 of NC_056522.1, forward strand.
ATGTTTCTCAGGCTTTATCCTGAACTTGAGTCCATCATACAAACAGGTAGTACAATTTAGTTAATAAAAAATAAAAATAAATAAAAATTGTCACATAATCTTTGCTGTGTACTGAGGAATGACTATCTTTTAAACCCTATTTTAAGTTAGCCTATCTTAAGTTAGCCTATCTGTGCCTGCCTGTACAGATTTTTAAAAACTCGTTAATGAAAAAACAAACAACAAAACACCCTCCTCACCGATACATGCCACATAACTTTTCACATTAAATTAAATGAAAATTAAGTGCAAAGCAATCGTTTGCTAATTAGGTTTTGTGGGTGTGTGTTGCCTGCACAAATCACACGCTTCGTGTCTGTGGCACTTCTGCTGTTATTCTTTCCAATTTTAACAAGTGTGATGCCAAAAGGAAGAGAGGAAAGAACAAGCAGCTTGAAAAACCAAGAAATACGAAACCCAGAATAATTAAAGAGATGATGAATGTGGAAGATTCCCTAGTTTTCAAAGTCTCTTAAGCTTACAGCATCATGAATAGGGAGGCAATGGGTCAGAAAATGTAAAGATTTGGGGCAAATATTGGATTGTAGCCAATTAGTGTCCCTCTGCCATAGACTGAAGGCTCTTTGAACCAGTGGAGGCTTCTGTTAGTGAACAGGACGGAAGTGATTTTAGGCTATCCCTGTTCCAAAGGATCCTTTAGCCTTCTGTAAGAGGATGAGTGAGGGTTCATAGGAAACGAGAGAATTGTTCAAATAACTCCTTTCCTATTCCAGAGACAGAAATCTCTGCTGTATCAAAAAGCTTTCTAATAGCAGCAGAGGGAGACCAACTGGAGACCAACAATCCATTGCTAAGTAACAAGGTTCCACAAATTTAATACACTGTTGTCAATAATAGTAGTAGTAGTAGTAGTAGTGGCAGTAATTTCTAATACACCTCTCCCCATGGATCGAGGTAGGGAACAACAACAGTTACCCAATACATGACATCAGTTAAAAACACATCAGTTAAACCACACATCAATTTAAAAGAACAAATATGACATAAAATATTAAAACAATCCACATTTTAAAATTCATCATTTACAATTCACAATTTAAAAATCATCTGGATAAGCCTGCTGGAAGAGACTGGTTTTTAATGCTATTTTAAATTCACACAGCATTCAGTTGTCAAATCTCTTCTGGCGGGTTGTTCCACAGTTTAGGGGCAGCTGAAGAAAAAGTCCTCTAGCTGACAGTTTCCAACCCTAGTTCTGGCTCACTGTAGTAAATGTCCATCAGGAGGACCTCAGCATATGGGGTGGATTATATGGGAAGAGGTGATCCCATATATAACCTGAACCCAAAGCATGTAGGGTTTTAAGAATAATAAACAAGATTTGTAACTTGCTCGGAAACTAATTGGCAGCCAGTGGAATGATATTAATATTGGTGTGATACGGTCATTCCTGGATGGCCTAGTAAGCAATCTGGCTGTCATGTTTTAAACTAATTCAAGTTTCCAAACTTTGTACAGAGGTAGCTGAATATACAGCGCATTGCAAAAGTCCAGCCTTGAGGTAATCAGTGTGTGCGCTACTATCTTTAGGTCCTCCAAGTCTAGAAAGGGTTGTCGCTGGCATATCAGCTGAAGCAAATAGTAATCCCTCCTGGCCATTGCATTTATCTGAGCTGTCATTTAGGGCAATGGATCTGAAAGCACCCCTAAACTGCAAATACAGTCTTTCAGAAGGATTGTAATTCTATGCAGATCTGGTTGGGACACCTCCAAACCCAGGTTATGACCTTTGACAGCAAGCACTTCTGTCTTGCTTCAATTTATTTTTACTCATCCAGACCATTATCTCTTCCAGGCATTCATTCAGAGGAGAGACACTATCCTTAGCCAAGGCTTATTTGAAGGCATGGAGAAATATATTGAACCACTTCCTAGCTGACTACAGGAAGCTGAGTTATACTGACTATAACTACTGGTTCTTTTAGTATGGAGTTGTCTACATTGACTGCCAAGGGGTTCTCTCATCTCTGACATGGGCATTTTCCAGCCAGTTTGGGACATATCATGGATTGAACCAGAGTCGTCACTTTTTCAAACACATCTGTATTACTAATACCTATGCCCTTCCCTATTTATGGCCCTAGCTCATCTTCCCACAGAAACAATTGTATGTGTAGAACAGGGGTACAAACAATGCAGCCAGAGGGCTGTGTAAGCCTCCCAAACCTGCCGGAACCTCCAAATTTTAATTTTTGCACAGGCAATTTTAACTAGAAAATTACTCAAATGCAAAAGAACTGCTTGAAAACAGAGGCGTTTTATCCCCCAGCCATACTCCAAATCCCTAGGCCTTTCTAAAGCTGAAAAATGCCCCTAAATGGTGACCAGAGCTGTTACTGTGTATGGTGTCACTAGTTCCAGTGCATCATAGCATACCAATACAATCCATGGGAATGGGGCAAGAATAAAACTGGTTTGATGTGAGTTCTACTCCAACAACATCTGGAGACATACATATATCCTCTCCTCTTGCTATAGAACCAAGAATCCATGAAAGACATCAGGTACACGTATTCCTTTTTATGGTTGAATGTACATACCTCATATCAAGTAACAATCAAGTGTCCCATAGGCACCATGATAGGGAAAGTTCCTTAGTTGGCGTTTACACATACATAATAAAAGTAACAATATGAGTGGTTAATACTGTCTGATCTAACCAGGATGTTACATTTAATATTAGATGCTAATACGGCTGGACTTACAAATATCTCTGTGCTGCCTTCAGCTCAAGAGCATTCTCCTGCTTCTTGAGAAAGGTGGCAAATAGTGGCAGAAAACTTGTTTAACCACTTAGTATCAAACAACAATGAAACAGTAAGTGTGCTATTAGGGAATTGGCTAATGCAGAAAGCCAAACAAACCATTTTCAGGCACCTGTGATGCAACATTTGGGTTTTTCTCTATATAATGGTGACCCTGTATAACAATTGCTAATAGAGAAATATCCAACATATTCTGGAACACATATGAGGAAGCTCATATTTCTGGTTTGTTTTTTTTCATTCTTTGTGAAGAAGGAATACTTGAGTAACATTACAAAATATTGTAACAAAAATGTCCATTAAAAAACATTGGCTGATATCCTGCCTTTGGGAGGCAATATGTACTTTATATCATGTAGCTACATCTCCTGATGCTATCCAATTCCCACCCACCTTATAAGCAGTACAGTCTGCCCAGCACCATCCTCATGTTATTGCAAACTGAGAAAGGGGGATGAATAGAGATGCATCCAGTTATTTTTTCTGCAGATGATGCACTGTGACACTGCAGGAATGTCTGGGGTGGGGGTGGGGGTGGGGGTGGGGGGGTCTATCAATCTACCAGAAAATAGCTGGATGCATCCCTGCTAAGCCCCCCTTTTTCCAACAATATGGTAATGGCTGTATTGCAGGAAGAGCTGTGTACAGTACTTATATGGTGAGGGGAGGAATTTTAATCACTGCATGGTCAGAACAGAAGTCTGACCCCCACAATGGCAAAAGAAAAAAGTTGTGATGTTCTAAAACAGATTTACACCATTATAATTTAACAAAATGATGCCAGCCATGTGTTTTTTCCCTAATAAAAATATCACAGAGCCTTTGGTCATGAATAAGAAACTCTGGACAACTATTGGGGGGTTATGTGGTCACACTGGCTTCCCCAGGGTACCTTGGAAGGTAACATTTTGGGGATGAAGGAGAGTGGGACCACTAACCACATGTAGCCACAGTTGAGTTTTAAAGCATTTTTGAGATACATAGACCACTGAAGAGCCAGCATGGTGTAGTAGTTTCAACATTGGATCATGACTCTGAAGACCAGGATTCAAATCCTTGCTCAGCCATAGAGGCCCACTGGGTGACCTTGGGCGAGTCACATTTCCTCAGCCTCAGATGAAGATAAAGGCAATCTCCCTCTGAACAAATCTTGCCAAGAAACCCCTATGACAGGTTCACCTTAGGGTCACTATAAGTTGGAAACAACAACAACAATAATCCAGCTGCTGGGTGCCTCTGTCCCAGGCAATGTGGGTAATGCTGGGGAATTAGCTAGCAATACTGAGCGTCACACAACATGGACCAATAATACATCTCAATTCTATGTTCTGGTCATGTTATCAGGAGCAGCGTTTGCCACAACACATCTCTTTCCCTCTTACACATGAGGCAAGCAGCCTGACCTGCCTGAACACCACAAAACCTACTGAAGTTACAACCTATGTCAGATTTCTTTGAGTACTAGCCCTTGTATTAGACAAGAGGAAGATCTTTTTAGCTATGTCCTTATAGCAGTGCAAATGAGCATGTTCCAGGTAAGCAAGGCTTCCTTCACCAATTGAAAATGCTGGACTGTTTCCTAATAGATGATATTTTAGAAGTGTAGTTTTTAAAAATCACTTTTTATTGACTTAAAAAATGCAGGAAAATAACATTCAATAAAATATATTTTTATTCATAGTAGCAGGATACAACTGGGCACTAAAGCTAGAATTAGCTGGACATTGTATTCTGCATCACCATGTATGGGTGTGAGAGCTGGACAGTGAGGAAAGCTGACAAGAAGAAAATCAACTCATTTGAGCTGAGTGCTGAGGGTTCTGGGGACAGCCAAAAAGACAAATAAATGGGCTCTTGAACATATCAAGCCTGAAATCTCCCTAGAAGACTAGTCATACTTGGGCCACATCACGAGATGGCATTACTTATTAGAAAAGACATGAATGCTAGGAAAGATAGAAGGTAGTAGAAAGAGAGGAACTTTAAACACTAGATGATAGATTCAATTGGGGAGGATAGTTAACAGCAAAGCACGATACAAGACACATAGGCCCCATACAGACAGACCAAAATAAAGCTGCTTTGGGTCACTTTGGAGATATGCTGTTTAAATGATGCATGCATCCTAAGAGTCCAGAATCTACACTAAAGCCATTCTCCAGTCCTAAAGACTGGAGCACCTTTGGGGGAGCTTCTGGCCTCTTAGGACACATGCAGCATTAAACAGCATACCTCCAAAGTGACCTGAAGCAGCTTTATTTTGGTCTGTCTGTATGGGGCCAATCATAGGCGCTGTACAGACAGGGTGCTGTCATTATGTGTGAGGGGCAGTGCTTCCAGACGCGGCTTGCCCCTCGCATGTGATAAGGGCATCAAAATGGCGGTGCCCTGTACATACGGGCGCCGCCATTTTGATGTGATGGACGCCTAGCGTCCAAACGTCCCGGTGTCATTGTGATGCTGCTAGTGTGCCATTGGCGCACTACAGCATCACAACCGCGCCGCAGAAAGAACCTGATTTTTGTGGGTTCTTTTTGCTGCGCGAGGGAGCCACGTGGTTTGTCCACTGTGGCTCCCTCACGCAGCAAACCAGGGCAGTGGGAGACCGTCCTTTTTGGGCGGTCTGTATCCTGCCATAGATAATTTATAATAAAGTTTAAAATCTTCTTCCTGGTGGAACATGCTAAAACGTCATTTTAATTATTTCATCAGCAAGAACAAATACTGTGAACAAGAATGATTTGGTGAGCCTGCCAGACACATGAAGGAACCCAAGCTTATGCAGGGGTTTGACAGTACTTTGACATATCATGCTATGCATTAACACTTTCCTTAATAATCCTTTGTCAGCAATCAGCTTCTTTTCCTGCAGTCCATGGCTCAGAGTTCTCTTTCTTAAGCTTCATCATCTTGTCTGTCCTCATCAGATTGTCTTACATTGTTCAATGTGTGCTGGACAGAACCCAAGCAATGCCTTTGATCCTGGCCTAGACTATTTCAGGTAGAGGCTATATCTGGCTATCTAAAAACACCCCATTCACTCTCTTGTCACTCATGTTAAAAGTGTAGATATTCTTCAAAGATTCCATTGTGCCCAATCAGCTGCCTGGTCACTGACTCTTTACTTAACAGGAAGCCAGCAAAAGAAATTGGAGCTCAGAGGTTTATTACATTTTATGCCTTATTTCTGGCTATAATAGCAGTCTTATGTAATGAAACTTCTGGAATTCCCACCTAGGCCAGCCACTGGCTATACTGGCAAAGAGTTTCTGGGAATTGTATTCCTCAATATAACTTTTCCAAGCTCTAAAGATGACTATTAACAATCTAAAACAAGAAAGAAAAACTACAAGGTACTGCTGATAGTATAAGAAATGAATGAAATGTGGGAGTTGATGTGGGTTAAACTTTTATTTGAATAAAGTCAAAGTTTGTCTAATTAAGAAGAATGCCAAAGGATAGGCAGTGAAGGATCCCAGTACAATTTCAGACATAATTATTAAGTGATAAGACTTATTTAGTTCAGTGTGGTTTCCTAGTACCACACAGTTCAAATAACACAATGCATTAAATATCATTTTAGTTGCTCAGTATACTATTACAAGTGGGCTGTCTAGAAGATCATCTTAAGGTCAACCTTTGCCCACCAGAAAATGTAACAAATCCTAAAGTGGATAGATGCAAAATAAAATTAGGTTTCTCTACCTTTAATAGTTGAATAAAAAAGAAGTTTTTAGCTTCTATTTTTTCAGATGGTTTGGATTTCAGCTCCCACAGGTCCCAACCAGCTTGGCCAATGATCAGAGATTCTGATAACACTACTAATTTGGAAACATAAAGCTTGAAAACTACTGGTATAGGGCATTTGATCAGGTGTAGTCTGCACAACAACCTATAACATGATGAATTTCTCTCTTCTTTACAACTCTTGTGTCCTTTTGCATTTGCTTACTGTGCACAATTCTCATGCATTTACAGTTGGCTCCCCCCATTTGTGGCTTTTACTTTTGTGGATTTGATTATTTGCAGATTTGATTACTATGTTTTCTCTAGGGATGTTCTCAGACAAGGGAAATTGGAAGCATAATCCAATGGCAATCCAAACGCGATCATGGGGTTTAACGTTATTGCGTGATAGACTACCACACGCAATTTCGGGCAATGGGAAGTCAGTCCGAATGCAATCATGGGGTTTCATGTTATTGCGTGATAAGACTACCACATGCAATTTCTGGCAATGGCAAGCTATTTTCAGGCAATGGGAAGTCAGTTTGAACGCAATTCGAATTCATGTAAATTCGCTGAACTAGCAAATTCACGTGAATGTGTTCTGGCCCCACTTTCTTTTCATTCGAAATTAAGAGAAAGTCCTCCCATGTGATAAACTCCCATGAATCTCTAGGTCTACCAGCACGACTCTGCCAAATGTTGACCACAGAGTCGTGCTGGAGGACCTAGAGATTCCTAAAGAAAACAATTCTCTCTGTGTTTGTAAGCCCTCCAGTCCAATTCTGTGGTCAGTGTCTGCCGGATATTGGCCACAGAGTTGCACTGGAAGACATAACGATTCCTAGAAAGGTGTTCTTTCAGGTTAAAAAAGTGTTTTTTTACTTGTGGGTTTTTCTCTCTCACTTTGACAGGGCTCCTGTGCCTCTACCCCCAGCTAATGTAGAGGGGCTCACCATGCCAGATGAGTTCTTTTTGAATGTGATGGATCTGGGAAGACTGAAGATGCGAAGAGTTTGCCCACTGATTCCCCTGTTTTGAATCATGTAGGGAGCCCTCATACATAAACAGAGGTGGCTCTTCTGTTCAGAAACTGACAAAAACACATGTGGAAAGGGTGGGTGGGGGGTGAGCTAACACACTGCTCCGCTTCAGATGTTATGGTATCTGTATGCATACCCCTTTCCTATTTATACTCTTTACATCACTTAACATTTAAAACCAGCTTTTAGCTCAATTTCAATGTTTTTTTTCCTAATTCCATTTTCCTGTCTAATAAATATATATATTTGAAAGCTTAGTTGAATGTACCTTGAGGATTAATGTTTAGGATTAAGGGAGAGAGATTTAAGCTCTTGATATATTCAGACCTCAGCAAATAGTCCCAAATGGCAACTATGAAAGGCTCGCTAGAGTTCTGCCATTAGTGCAAGTGCTGACTTTAGAAAACCACCCCATTTTGTCCTGACAGCTCAAGATAGATTTGAGCTACTTTATTTGTAAACTCATTCCTCATGTCTCATAATTGCTGAAAGTAGGTGTACATAGAAAGATTCACATTATTAACTGATGGAGCTCAGCCTAACTCATGCAAGTGAAATGAAAGTTGCACTTGGGTTGTTACTAACTTGGGAGTAAGTCCAAATCAATTTGGGGTGTTGTTACTAATTTGGGAGTAAGTCCAAATCAATTTGGGGTGTATGTATACTGTAGAAATAATGTAGTTTCACATCACTTTAACTGCTGTAGCTCCATCCTACACCATCCTGGGATTTGTAGTTTTACAGAGTCTTTAGCCTTCTCTTCCAGAGTGCTGGTGCCTCAAAAACTACCAATCCTAGGATTCTGTATGATGGAGTCATGAGAGTTAAAGTGGGTTCAAACTGCATTATTTCCACAGTGTAGTGTAGATGCACCCTCACTGGGGCTTATTTTTGAGTAAATGTATTGGAATGCACTGGAAGTTACATTAAATGATAATGACATAGGACATTGTGGCACGCTACAGACAGGTACCCAAGTACGTACTCTGTATGTACTAGGGTTGCCTGGGCGCTGCCATTTTGACGTAATGGACGCCTAGCGTCCGCACGTCACGGCGCCCAGGCCACATCGTGAGTGCGCGTCGCAAAAAGAAGCCACAAAAAGAAGCTGCAAAAAGTGGCTTCTTTTTCTTGCCACCACCACCACCACCAACAACAATAATAATAATAATAAATTTATTTGTATACCGCCCTTCCTATGATCAGGGCGGTGAACAACAATCAAAATAATACAATACAGTGCAATATCAAACAAGATGGTATATCCGCTGTGGCTTGCCGGTGGCACAAATGGCACTGCCGCCAGACCGTCCTTTAAGGACGTTCTGTAGCGTGCCTGTATTGACTAAAATAAGCTGGCTGTTTTTACCTAAGACAAAGGAAAACTTAAATGACTAGTGCTTGGACTGGAAGACAGTGTAAATGCTAAAAAAAGAAAAATAATTCTATAAAGACATAGAGTTCAGTGCTCTTAGTCCTACAGTGTCTCTTCTGGTCAAACAATGGAATGTTAATTGTATAAATGTAATGATTTCACATTTTATGTAGTATGAAATGTGCAGCTTGAATAGTTCATGTGTGCATGTTGCTTTTAAGCATTCAAAATATGTCATAAGCATTATCTAATTGTAATCCTAACAACAGTCCCAATACTACTCTTTCCTGAGGTGGAGAAAGAGATGGTGGACCTCCTGATATACAGTTCAGTGTCTAAGGAAAACTAATTAACCTTTGAGCTACTATTACAGTTCTTCAGTAGGCCATTACGTTCTGATGGAGTGTGGAGCTGAGGGCAGCTCAGTGACATTCCTTGAACTAGTCATTTCCTCAGCAGCCCAGTGACAGGCTGCAGAACTAAATGGACCAGTGGCAAAAAAATACAGGATTCCCTCGACTTTATTTGTTGTACAAAAGAGTGTTGTGCAAAATTGTTGCAGTCCTGTCTTCCTCTGTATCTGGCAGTTATAGCTGTACCTTTCAAGAGAGCAAGTGACTGCCATGGGGCAAGAAAGGAAGGGAGAAGCCAAGACTAATACCAATTCTGATTGCTCCAATTGTGTTGGTCTTTTACCCTGTGATAATGTGATGTAAGAACTTGCCAGGAACAGCAGCACAAGCTATGGATGTGCATCAGCTGCCCAAGACACAGTAGCTATTTAGTTGGTCAGCTGATGAAATGCAACTGCTTCTCCAGACTCAGTCTATCCTAGGGCCTTGATGTTGCCCACTCTTGAAGGTCTTCAGGTCTCAGTGAGGCCCCACTGACTCTTAGGATTGCATATGAAAAACAACCTTGCTAGGTATGGTTCTACTCTGATGGAATTTTACAGTGTGTCTTCTTGTTACTGTTGATAACTGCCCTCAAGTCAACCTCGACAAATGGTGACCCTGTGGATGAGACATGTCCAAGAACCCTTGTCTTGGATCCTGCCTGGAATCCCCCTGTGGAAGAAAGGTGGGATATAAATCTGGAAATAGATAAAAGAATAAATTAATAAAACTGTCTTCAGCTGCCTTGCTCAGGTCCTGCAGACTTATGCCCATGACCTCTCTGACTGAGTCCAGCCATCTGGTGTGTGGTCTTCCTCTCTCTCTACTGCCTACTACCTTCCCTGGCATTATTGTCTTTTCTAATGAGTTGTGCCTTCTCATGATGTGGCCAGTTTCATCATCTTCACTTCCAAGGAGATTTCAGGCCTGATCTGTTCAAGTAACCATTTGTTTGTCCTTTTGGCCACCCATGGTGACCTCAGCACTCTCTTCCAGCACTACAACTAAAATTAGCTGATTTTCTTCTTGTCTGCTTTCTTTGCTGTCCAGCTCTCACATCTATACATGGTAATGGGGAATACAGTGGCTTGGATGATTCTAACTTTAGTTTGTCCACTCAGATGTAAGTCTGGTTTTTTCAGTGATGCTCATGAGATTAGTGAATTGTCAAAATGTTGTCAAACTCCTTTTCCCCCCCCAAATGTTACTTTTTGGACTACTACTCTCAGAATCCTCTAGGTAGCAGAGGGACAGTAACATTTTCAAACTCTTCCAGGATAGCATGCTTAAGTAAATGTATGCACACTTAGCTGAAAGTATTCCCTATTCAACTCAAGGGTGCTCACTTCTAAGAACAAAAGTTAAAAATACAGGTTTTTTTTTAGGTGCGGCTGTGGCCTGGCCCTCTAACAGTGCAACCCTGTGTAGTTTTTTGCTTGGAATTCAATCCAGCTGTCTTCAATGAGATTTACTGTTTTGCTTGGAAAGCTCACCTGCCTAATCCCTTCCTCATAACAGCTCATGGCCTGCAACATAACAAAAGTTAGTTCTTTTATCAACACCTGAATTTTAGCCTTTCACCTGAGCCTACTAGTTCCTCATGTTAGCTGTTTTAACAGTCACTAGAGTACAGTGCATCCAATAGAAACAGCAGTATGTGGCAGCTTTCTGTGAAACTTTCAGGACAGGAGATTTGTCACATTGTAGATGGGATTTGTGGCTGGGAACCGCAAGGTTTTGAGGGGCCATCAACCCACAGAAAAAGTCAACCAGAGACATAGCTCATAGTGGGCTGAATTAGAATATAAGCAGCTGCCATACGACTTCGCCCTTTGTTGTTTGCTGTCAAGACAACTTCAGTTTATGATGATCCTATGAATAAGAGATCTCTAAGAGCTTGGTCATCAGTTGCATCTGCTCTTGCTAACTGATGGCTGTAGCTTCCTTGAGTGAATCAATTCACCAGCTCCCTACTCTCTACTATACATACATACAGAGGAAAAATGGAAAAGATTATCCTAGAGCTGACCTGGAAAACAAATGTGGAGTCACTGGAAAACAGAATACAATTTCCCTGCCAGCAGTCTATATGTTTTATTCTGTCTCCAAGTATTCCAAAATTCTCAAGCTCATATATTTCCATTCTCCAACCATTCATAGCCTAGCCAAATTTTTCATGGGGCCTTGCCAGCTTTTTGTATTGCCAGTAATTGTATCCCTCCCCTGCCAGCATATTTAATGGGAGAATTCTGATGACCATTTGCTGAAGAAGAGCAATGAGGACTCTTGTGGCGTACCATAAAGTAGGAACTGTGGGGAATGACCAATGCCCTTGAACTGCAACTCCCAGCATTTCCCACCACTGACTTCTGGATCTTGCAGTTCAATAACATCTGGAGGACCCTATCAGTCCCGCATTTGCCTTAATGGTGAAGACATTTATTTGGCACAAAGCTAGTTAATTTAAAATGAACATTGTCATTGTGTGCCTTCAAGTTGTTTCCAAATTATAGTGACTCTAAAAAAGGCAAACTTATCATGGGGTTTTCTTGCAGAATTTTTTCAGAGGGGGTTTGGTTTTGCCTTCCTCTGAGGCTGAGAGTATAACCTGCCCAAGGACATCCAGTGGATTTCTATTGCTGAGTAGGGATTCAAATCCTGGCCTTCCAGTGTCCTAGTTGAATGCTCTGCACAACACTGGTTTTTATCCTGACAATAGATGAAGGGAACATGCATTTTCTCAGCATGAACAGGAGACAGAAAATACATAATATGAGAACATCCACTTCACCATAAAATGGTAGTGCTGCTCAATTGAACATGTTGTTCTTGAAGATGCCACAGGGTTCTTTGTTGTTTATGCTGCAATAGACAAACATAGCCAGCTCACGGGAAACATTTGCTAAATGGTAATTTACCACAACTAGGTATGTGTGTTGTAAACTGGCCACCTGTCACTGATAAAGGAAGATGTTACTGGTCCCCTGCTTCCCCAGATTTATGATTATGTATGCTGTAATTTTCTCATCAGTAAGAAGAGTGGAACTGAGAACTGTTTACCAACAAATTACTACCACAGTCTGATAATGTTATCCAGTTAGTTCTTGAAATAAACCTGTATCAGCTACGTAATACCAACTGCAATTACTAGGGAAGTCCTTTGCATTCTGCTCCGAATAAACAATCTTGCACCTCCAGGTAAGTGTGTGATTACAATCTTAATGAGGATGAAGTTGTGGAAGCTTTCCAACTGATATTCAAAATGCTGTCTTCAAGAGTAAACATCATACAGTGATATAACCTACAGATTATTAAGGCATGAGTGAACATACTTGTTCATTTTTCACATTTATTGTTCTTGCAGGTTCCTTTTTAAAAACACAATGGTATGGTCAATCTTTTATAACTAAAGCCCAGTATCTTCCCATAGCCACCCTGTGTCTGGGCTCCTTTCTTTGTTTACTTCCCAGGATCTTTCTTCTGCCCTTTGTACGAGGGCCTCTGTGAGCATCTCTCTGTTACCATTCACAAAGGGGACAGATGTGATCACTCTGTTGTGCTTCATCAAACTTTTCCAGTTGTACTGTTCTCAGTGTTCAGTTTAGAAAAGTATTAATCTTGAGTAAATGGATGCAACAGAATGCAATTGACTAATGCTCCTTCTGTTATTGGAGGTTTTTCCACATTCACAGGGGGTCCTGGGCCCCAGACTCCAGCGAATGTGGAGGGACCACTGTACAATTCTCAGCCTTCTCTAGCCCTGAGCCAGGGCAGTCAAAGCAGTCTCAGACTGGATGATTTCCCCAGTATATGTGCTGGCCCTTAAGTCCTGCCCCAAATGGACACAGTGAGCAGAGTGTCCTCCTCTTCCCCCCCCCCCCAGGGCATGTCCTCCATGTGTCCACCTTCCTCTCTCCAATTCTCAAATGGTCCTCCACTGACCGAGGCAGGGCTATTGGGCAGCCTCTCTCTCCTGAGCTGTTCTTGGGGTGGTGGTGTGTGTGTGTGTGTCTGTGGCATGCCCTCTTCCTCTTAATCCTCCTTGGGGGGGGGGAGTGAGGCCACTGCCTGGGGCGCTCCTGGGGGGCGTTGGGGGCTGGCCTTTGCGGAGGGGGGAGGAGCCTGGCGCTTGGCGAGGTGCTGCTGCTGCTGCTAGGGCTGGGTCCCACTCCCACCTGCGCGCAGTTGAGGGGAGGAAGCTTGCAGGGCGCAGCGCAGCCAGGGGCCACTGGGGGCCTTTTGTTTGGCCCTGCCTCCTCCCCATTTCCCTTTCTGCCATGGAGGCACCCACAGCCCACCCCGGGGACAAAGTGGGGAGCAGCATCCCGGAGACCACCGTGGTCCAGCCTGCTGGGAATAGCACTCCCTCGCCAGCCTTCCCAGCTCCCCAGGACCCCTCTCCTCCTCCTCCTCCTCCTCCTGCAGCCCAAGGAGAGCAGCTGCGCCTCGGGGAGGAGGTCCAGTTCAGCGAGGAGCTGGAAGACCGAGGTGAGCCTCTTTGCAAAGACCCCCCCAACCCCCCCCCATTACCCTGCCTGCCTGCCTTCCCTCTCCTCTCCCTCGCCCAACTTTCCCCAAGCTTAGTCCCTTTTCAACTTGTGTATGTTTTACGTGATTTTAGATGATATTTTGTGTGATTTTTTAGATCCTATTTTCGATGGTCTCTATTTCATCGGATGTTTAGGTTCTCTTTTATATCGTGCGTGTCTGTGTTCTGTGGTTTTGTATGGTGTGTATTTTGGGTGATTTTCAGATGATATTTTCGATGGTGTGTATTTGGCGTGGTTTGATATACAGGCGTTTGAGTTGTTTGACTTCTCTAACAGTTTGAAAGGTTTCCTCAGTGAGCCGCCTTGGGGAGAAAGGCGGGCTACAAATCAGATAAAGAAAAATAGTGAAATAAAATAAAAACATACTTTTCCAGGTAAAGCATAATGAAGTAATAATAGCAATAGCCGAGAACAAGCCCCCTCCTCTGAATGTCAAGTCCCTGCTTCTTTGGGAGGACGCTTTGGAGCCTCATGGCCCTGGAGAAGGAGGAGGCCCTGGGCCGCCTTGCTCTTCTTCCTGGCCACTGAGCCTCCCTTTCCACCATCCGCCCAAGCGGCTCTTTTATTAAACTGCATCTGCGCTGCAGAAATAATGCGGCTTGAGACCACTTTAACTGCCGTGGCTCAAATGCTGATCCTGGGATTTCTAGTTTGCTGTGGCACCAGAGCTCTCTGACACAAAACTACCAATGAGAATCCCATAGCATTGAGCCAGGGCGGTTAAAGCGGCGTCAACCCGAATTATTTCTGCAGGGTTTCGCTTTTCTTGCCAAGACGCCTAACTCGCTTCAAGTCCGACTTTCCCTCCATAAATGGCTCTTGTAGCCGGCTAGACCTGTAGAGCCCCCCATTTGAAAAGCCAGAGGGGAGGGAACAGGGTCTTCTTGGCCCCTCTCAGATTCCCAGGCGAACTTCATCCTCAGGGGCTGGGGGAAGCCCACAACTTGGGGGTGTGTGTTGTGTGTCTCGGTGTGTGTTGTGCGCCTTCAACTCGTTTCCGACTAAGGGAGACCACCCTTAGTCTCTTACAGTTTCTACATTGCTTCTCTCTGAGGCTGAGAGAGTGTGACTTTGTTCACCCAGTGGGTTTGGCAGGACTCGAACCCTGGTCTCCAGAGCCCTAGCTCAATCCCCAACACTTACTTCTTTATTTTACTTTATGTTTTAATTTTGCCTTGTTGCATCCTCTGGATTGCCTTGGGAGCAAAGTCGACACCCCCAGCTCTTGCAAGTGGCATTTTGGGGGGTCCATCCCCTTGACGACCCCCCCCCCCCCCCCTTGTGGGCCCCTTTCCTGCCACTTTAGCCCCCTTGCCTCTTCTTTTAGCCCTCAGCCCCTCTCTCCCTGCCCTTTGCCTTGTTCCTGGGAAAGGGAACAAACAAACAAAAAACACACCCAACACAATAATTTCTGTAAACCACCTTCGTTTTTCCAAGGTGTGCATTCTTCTTCCTAGGTGGCCAAAGTGATGGTTATTCCCCCTCTTCCCTTCCCTTCCTCCTATTCTAATCTGTTTTTGCTTCCTCCTGACAGAGAAGAGGGCTGCCACAATGGGGAAACAGCCCCCTGGAACTCTCTTTTCTGAGGGCTTTTCAACCTCCTCTATTCAAAATGCAGTTTAAAACTCATTCCCTAGCCTCCCCATTCAGGGCCAGGAAAGGCCATGCCCTCCTTCCCCGCCTCCTCTTTGAGGAAAAGGCTCATTCAGCCCATTATCCCCCACAAAGGCACCTGCCCCACACGTGCCTAGGCCCTGGCTTGGCATCTATCTTGGCTCCCTTGAAGTCTGCCCTTTCTTGAGCCCCCCCATTCTCCCTGGCATCTTTGTTTCCTCTGATTAAATTCACCCCTTATCATGCTTTTATAGCATCTTCTTTGCTTTTAACTATTGTCTGCAATTTCCTCTCTCTCTCTCTCTCTCTTTCTCTCTCTTCCCTTCCAGATTCCTGATTGTCTTGTGTAAAACGACCGCCTTCCCTGGAAACATTCCCTACATGGTTCCTATTAACAGCATAAATAATAATAATAATGCCCTTTGCTTCTTTACTTTGAATCAGTACGTAGAGAGTTCTTGGAGGAATGCATCTGAAGACGTAGACTGAAGTCTACAAAAGCTCGTGCCGCCAACCTCTTTCTTTCAGTGAGTCTCAAAGGGGCTTCAAATCTCCCTACGGACTGATTCAATGGAGTGACACGGCTATGTCTTTGAATTCTTTACTTTGAAGTAATACATTTCAAAGGAAGGGACAGACAAAATACACACCTCTGTGTATTCATGGCCTAAGAAAACCTTAGGAATATCACAGGGTTTCCACAAGTTGACAGGCAACTTGAAGAAGGCACATACGCTCAATGAGGAATTTTGTCTGAGGTGCAATTTTAATTCTGTGTGCATGTGCGCATGCGTGTGTGTGTGCATACGTATGTGTGTAATGAAACGACCCTGACTTATCTAGGAATGCTGCTCTCACTATGTATCTTTTATTCATTCTGAGATTGTTGATATCTATATCTATATTTCTATATATGTGTGTGTGTGTGTGTGTATATATATATATATGGAAGGTGACAGAGCAAAGGAACAAAGGCCCCAGTTAAATGCATTGTAAGTGTGCAGGTGTGTGTGTGTGTGAGAGAGAGAGAAAGCACCCATATGGGCTGCTTTTTAAAACTGGCTTTCCTTCTTCCCCTCAATAGCTCAGTCCACTGATGTTATTTCAGAAGAAATTTAGGGTCTATTTTTTTTTATCCTGCATGTGTTTCTTTAATGAAACCCTCTTTTAATTGTGTGTATTTTAAGAATATGAAGGTTTCAGATTCAGGGTGTTTCCAGACTATTTAAAAAGACTAGAAAGTCCCAGATTTTGTTCCTGTCCTTTTGATTTTGTTTTGGAGATCCATACGCATTTCGTTTATGCCAGAATATTTTCTGTCAGCTCTTGGTACAATCAGAGGCTTTTCAATACCAGCCTTCCCAGGTCAGATTGTTTTAACTCAATGTAAAACTGGAAGGAACAAATGTTTAAATCAGTCTTGATTTGCTCATAGTTATTTTGAGAGTATTGCTCAGTTTTTGGATGTTAATTTTTTTGTAGTTTGAGTGGTTTCCTCACCACTACTCTGATTAGGATTTTATGTCCATACCATTAAGATTTAGGTAACGAATGCAGGATTAATTAGAGCAAGAACATTGATTAAAAACATAACATGCACTTTCACCTGAAATGTTAAAAAATTAAATGTGGTACTGATTAAAGCAGTGTTGATTAAATATTGGCATAATAAAGACATGGTCATCTGAAAGATTTTTCCATATCAGTTAGAAATGACCCTTTTAAAAAACAAAACAAAACAGACAACTGAAAAAAATTATGTGTGTTAATGATAGCTATAATGTCACCTTAATAAGACAAATGTAGGCTTTTCCTATAAATTTTCAATTAATTCCTGTTGATTATTTATAGTTTAGCCTAATAACAATCCAATACATATTTGAAAGTTCATTCTAGGTGAAATTTGCACACATAATACAAGCTCTAAAGGTCTGATGTTGCTTGTGGAACCATTTTCATTGTATGTATTTGGCAGCGGTATGATGTTTTGCATGCAGTCCCCTGGGACTTTCTCATAGATACAAGACAATGCTTTTAGGAGGAACAATTTAAATCAAACTGAGGCGATGCCTCATCTTAGATTGGAAGAAATGCATGGTGTAAAATTTCCTCAGATTGTAATAGTTAAAAATTACTTGGGAGAAGG
Organism: Sceloporus undulatus; assembly: GCF_019175285.1. Classification (NCBI taxonomy): domain Eukaryota; kingdom Metazoa; phylum Chordata; class Lepidosauria; order Squamata; family Phrynosomatidae; genus Sceloporus; species Sceloporus undulatus. The sequence goes on from NC_056522.1 coordinate 231,809,419, forward strand.
AGACGCGTTCACATTCTAGCATTTAATAATTAAAATCTAGCTTTATAAACATGTCCTTTTATTTTATCACTACCATTGTGAATCATGAATATTAGCAATCTGTATCTTGGACACAGATCCTCATGTTGCTCTTTTGGCATGGAACCACTAATTCAATGGGCCTTTTGTCTGATTTATTCCACTGATAGCTGTGCATGATTTTGATGTCTTCATTCATGCTTCCCCATAGTTACCCATAATTAGAATATATTTATTTGGAAAGCAGTATTTTACTATATTTTTTAAAAAATTGGGCGAGCAGGACAGAAAGAGAAGGAAATTAAATTGGGAAATAGAGTACTGTCATTTTAAAAGAATGGCTAAATTGTGCTAGTAGAGTAAAGCCCCATAGACTTGAAGTAACAAAAGAATCAAGTGGAGGTGTCTGTGTAACAAATGAATTCTAATGCCACCTCTATTATGCATGCTCTAGTTTCCAGCTATGCACTATCATATCAGCCCCCTTGTAATAGTCTAGCTTTTATAATCCTATAGTCTAGCTACCATTTGGTTTGCACACCTGCTTAACTGGTACACAAAGCAAACTTTCCCCTTATTCATTGACACTTGATCAGTAACAAGAGTGTAAATGCAAAATGGAACTGTAAAGGTGCTGTGAAACCTCCACATATAGTACTTTTATGCTTATAGTGTGCTCCAGGCTGCAATTAGTACATTTTAAATCTCCTTATGAGATGCAGGCACACAGCTGGACACAGCTGAACTCATGCACCTGTATTTGCTTTATTTATAGTCTAAATATAATAAGTTGAATCTGGTCCAAATGACACTATACACAGGAAGCATGTTTGTGTTTTTTTTGGGGGGTTCTGATCAGATCTAGTGATATTTTATTAAAAACAATAAAAGGTATTTTTAAAAATTCTCTCATCAGGTTTACTAGAAAGCAGCACGAGATTAAAACCTCATGAAGCTCAAAGCTACAGAAAGAAGGCGCTGTGGGTTTCTTGGGCTTCCATTGTTGTCACACTGGCACTGGCAGTTGCTGCCTTCAGTGAGTATTGGACCTACTTCAAATCTTTAGCTTTTGTCTTTGATACCTGAAAGCATCACACAGGATTGTGCTCTGTGCTTTTTATATAGCTCATATATAACTGATGAAGTGATTTAGACAAGGCTTGCCTGATGCTTATGAATCAATAAAATGGCTCTGTGTATTCCTCCCCCCTGAACAGAATTGTTGAAGGTCAGATGAAGGACCAGATCTTTGGTTCTCTTTAGAACTTGTGGGTATGAAAATATATTATGTTTTTCTGAGTAGTATCAGATATATAATGAATTGATTGTTAACTGAAGAGGGGAAGCAAGGGTTTAATCTTTCTTTGACATCTTTTTTTATTTGAGACACACACACACACACACACACACACAAAACCACACCCCCCCGAGGCAAAATAATACACAAAAATGTACTGTAATATTTATTTTGCTGGATTAATAATGCAACATGGTATTTATTTACTGATCTAATAATCAAGTTTTGGAGGGCATTCTTCCATTCTGCAAATATTATTTCCTCTTTGTGACTGATTTAATGATGTTCATGTGGATGTGATTTTCTGCTTTAGGCTATTTAAGTTAATATTCTAGGGAGAATCAGGCTTTCCTAAAGTGCCCAGTGTGGACATTTTAAGCAAATATTACTTCAAAAAATTAAACAAAGTAAAAGGCTGCTGGTTCCATTAGATGGGAAAGTCACTAGCTCAGACAAAATTAAAAGATTAGAAATTTGCAAGGTAGCTATGCTGGGAATAATGTAAAGTGTTCTTAGATTTTGAACAGAGAGTTTGTGATGTGAAATACTGGATTGTAGTACTAGTATTTAAAAGATATATCCCTTAGCTTTTTTTTTTTTTGGAGAACCCAGACTATTTATTATTATAAAAATAGTTCACAGAGACACAGTACTGGTGTGAGATATTCAAAATACCATCTCCTGGTGTGAGGCAAACTGAATGCTGCTGCAGCATATGTTCTTTTGCTAATCTGCAGTGATGGGCTAGTGCTGAAAGTTGGTGTCAGCTCCCAAGGGGTGTTATTAGGATGTGGCCAAATGGGCTCCGCAGAACTCAGCATATATTACTTAGTAATTTGTATGGAAAACACACACACACTCTGTTTTGATTTTTACAAAGAAAGAAGGAATGAAATATAGAAACAGGGATTTATTTACAAGCTTCTATAAGAAAAAAAATGTTCTGTTTCACAAGTACAATCTTTTTTACCTTGGGAACAGAACAATTAAAATCAATGATTTCTTTCTGAAATGTATGTATGGTGTGACATCTGGGTGTAAAGTTTTAGTTAAAAGGAGGTGTGTAGGTAGAGAGTTATGGCTTCTCAAAATTTTTCTGTATGACTGAAAATAAATAATTTTGTAATGAATCTTTTCACTTCTCTTTTTAAATGGGCAAACTATACTAAATATTTTAGTTAAAAGGTTATACTGTTTAGAATACAAGTTTTCCATATAATTTCTTTGGAGTATGTCTAGCTGAAGCAGTGCTGTAATTTTGAGTTATGTACTGGGCTATGGGTATTATTCTAGGCAAAATTATTTCTAAATATCACTTGGTTGTCACTGTATTAAAATATATTAGGTGACAGAAACCTCAATTAAATCTTGCTGGTCAATGACCGAATAAATTTTATATAACCTCAATTAAAGATGTTTTCACTCTGTACTGCATGTGAAGAAGTGGGATTATATCCACAAAAGCTCATGCTAAAATAAATAATGGTCTTAAACATTCCTGCTTTTTCTCTTCCACTCCCTTCCTCCTTTTTATTCTCCAAAGAAGGAGTGGCATACAGTGTCAGGAAACTGAGGAAATCAAGATTTTTTTTTTTTAAAAAACATACACTTGTATTGTAAAGTTTTGTTTAAGTGCTAAAATATTTACATAGCTGCCTTGAATCCCATCCTTGGGAAAAAGGCTGGACATAAATAAAGTGACTGATTGAACTGGTCAACACTAGCTTTTTTGGCCTTTTGAGATACAGTGGGACTTTGGTACCCACAGGGGTTTGGTTCCAGGATCCCCCGTGGATACCAAAATATGTAGATGCTCAAGTCCCATTATCTACAATGGTGTAGTAAAATGGTGTCTTTTATATAATGGCAAAATCAAGATTTGCTTTTTGAAATTTACATCTTTTTGGAACATTCTTAAGCCATAGATAGTTGAATCCACAAATAAAGAATCTATGGATATGAGGGGCTGACTATACTATAGTTTTCTGACTGAACTCACCATCTTCCTGTTTGCTAGCAGCTTGGACAAAATAAAAATTTCAACATTGTACTGTACTCCTTTAACAGGTCTGCTCAGAAATAAGTTCCAGAGCAGACAAGTAAGTGTGCATAGGATGACCTGATGATGGTTCAGACACTTTAAGTACAATTTCTGGTGGTGAGGAGTTTAAGAAATCAGAAGTAACATTCCAAGAAGAAGATATTTTAAAATTTGGCTGAAAGGCCAAATGGTCCCAATATGGTAAATGTGGCAGTGCTTACATACACAGAGGTACACAGTTTAGGAATTAAATATCACTTTTCTTAAACTGTGGCCTGAAATGCACAGGCCAAATAAAGCAGCTTCCTGCTACTTTGGGGGTGTGGCATTTACATGACACATGCTCCCAAAGCATCTGGAAGCTGTTCTAAGGCCACAATAAAGAGGTAAAAGCTGGACCAAAAAAGAGCAGAAATAATCTGGCTTCTGGCAGCGGCCAGCTTGGGATAGAGCAGTGGCCCACTTTGGAAGCAGACCATGCAATCACCATGGTCCTGGCACGATTGTGGCTGGAGTGACAAGAGGCTGCTCCTACAGGGCTGTCTGCTTCAACCCTGGCTCAGAAAGATGGTTACTGGCCTCCACTTGCCCCAAGAAAAAGGAAAAAGAAAACTTACTTCATTTTCTAACCAAAAAACTTCCACTGAATCTTCCATGTTTTAAAACACATCTATTTAAAAGTTATATAATTTTCAGGTGTTGACATTATGTGGGAGGAATTAAAAGAAGCAGGTATTCCTTTTTATGAACAGATGTGTCAAAACTCCATATTTGATCAGAATTGTGCAATTGGAGGGCCAGGATTTCTAGATCTGTTTGGAGTTGTTGTGGATCTTGTTATGGGTAACATATGGTCATCTGTATTCATGCTCCCTCTCCAAATGAGGCAAATACATTCTGGCAAAGGGAATGATGCAGATCAGGAAATTCACTTATGGCAACTCCCATTCCTAGTGCTATAGTCCTCATTCGCTTATGCTCTTCTCCCTAGGCTTTATTGTGACCTTCCCTCCACCACTGCTGAAGAAGCATTGGGTAGATACCACGGAGAAGCTTCTTTCCCATTTGCCTGCCATATTCAGTATTGAGGAATGCTTTTCTGGCATAGTGCTATAGCCAGGAAAGTCCTGATTTCCCCTTTTTCCAGGGAGCAAGCCCACAGCACGGTTGCATTGTGTGCAAAATAATGTATAGTGCCACATCTGGGGAATCTTTCAGTTATGCCCCAGTGATAGCATAAGATCATCTGTGAGTGCTTCCTAACTTCTTTCTAACTGTGCAACAGCCAGGGCAGGAAATCTGTAAAAGAGGAAAAAATGAATCAGTGAAAGAAGAAATTAAGAATGAATGAAGAAACTATAACAGTAACAGGCTGAAAGAAAGGACAGGAAAACAGAAGAAAAGAAAAAGATTGTCTTCCTTTAGGATAGGTGGGGTCAGAGAGTCCTTGTATAACTAAGGAGCTCAGAACTGACTCCCCTGATTGTAAAGGTGAACTTCTTATGGTGTGTGTGTATGCATGCTTTCAAGCCACCTGGTGAGTTATGATGTCCCCATGAATTTCATAGGGTTTTCTTAAGTAGGGAATACTCAGAGGGATTTTTGCCAGTTCCTTTCTCTGAATATATGCTGATTGCACCTGGCATTCCCTGGTGGACCCCCATCCAAGTACTAAACAGGTCTTCAAGGTCTGGGGTCTTCTATGGTATACTAAAAACAGCCATACCAAGGCATTGCCTGAAGATCCCTTGGCATTATCTCTGAAGCATGATGACATTGTGGACTGAACCAGAATTGAAAAAAATTGAACATAACAGTGAAAAACTTTACAAAAAAAGACACTTTTATCTAGTAATTAAAAGCAGGACTCTTTAGATACCAATGAATCCTGAAGCTGTGGTGCAAAAGGAGTGTTGGATTTAGTTGACAATGCTTGCAAACAACACAATTGGTGCCCAACAACCTAGATGTATCTTAATGCCTGAGTCCTCCTTGAACACAGATAGAACAGTCTGGTAGTTGGCCCCAATAATATACTACTAATGTAAGATAATGGACTATGAAGATTTACTATTGCAGATAATGGTAAAGGTAGTCCCTTGACATGAATGTCTAGTCATAACCAATTGTGCTCATCTCTGTTACTGAGCCGAAGAGCCAGCATTGTCTGAAGACAACTCTGGTGGTCATGTGGCCAGCATGATTGCACCAAATGCTGTTACCTTCCCACTGAAATGGTACCTATCTATCTACTTGCATTTGCATGCTTTCTGCTAGGTTGGCAGAAGCTGGGACTAGTGACAGGAGCTCACCTCATCATGTGGCATTCGGGCCTTGAACTGCCAACCTTCTGATCTTCCAATCATCAGAATTGGCATCTTAACCACTAAGTCACCGCACCCCAATCATGAATAATGAAGGAAAACTGTAGTCATTATGTTTTTTTTTCATCTTTTCATTTTAAGAAATATCTTTACTCTTGGCTGAAGCCTATATTACCAACTCTACAAAAACTGTTTCCTACTGCAGATTTTATTTTTCTACTGAAGAAAATGCATCCAGCTACCCATTTGAATGATGCCTGGATCTCCAATAGATGTCCATCTTTTCTGGCCTACAAATGCTTATTTCACATGTTATATTTTTATTTTCCTTAACTAATTGTGGTAGGCATGGCCTGCCCGGTCATTAGGTGACCACTTTAGCTCTCCAGTCTCCTAGCCTCATGCATGTAGAGGATGTTACTCTGTTGCCAGAGGCGAAATAAGATTAAGTGGCTGGTCTACTCTGCTTTTGTACATGGAACTGAGGAGGTATAGTGCCCTATGTTATACTTGGCTCACACAGTGAATATATTTGGCCTTCTTTAGCAGCAGGGCAATGTTCAAATGGACCAAGTGAGCAGAATTTAATTTCAAATACGCCAGTGACTCTATCTTCTATGTCTATTTGTTATTTTTAGTGCCTTATTGCTGAAAATATTGATGTGTTTTTATATAACTTTCCACGTACGTTCTGGCCTTATAACAGGTCCAACAGATAACTATTTTGCAGCATGGTAAACAATGTATGCTTTCTAACCACCTGTTATAGACTGTGGAAAAAAGTAAACAGTGGAGTAATTTGATACAACAGCTATAGTTTGGATACAGTTGTAGCAATGTATTTGTTATTCATGTATGTGAGGGGTTCTTTTTTACTCCTCACATTGTACTGAATAGTACCTTAACATGTAATGTGGTGCCTATCCTCATCATTCATATTGTATTTTATTTCTCAGCTGCTTTCATGTTTAGCCAGCTTTTAAGGTGAGATGCTTCCCAAAGAGCTTGGTGATTGCTTCTTGTGTGATATGATTGGCTTTTGCTTGTCAAATTTGGAGTAGTTCAATTGACTGAGAATCGTTTGCAGACACCTGCTATTTACGGTGCTCTGTTTCCTAGCTTCCTCTGATTCTGACTTCTTCCCATTCTAACTGTTCATAATGGCAAAATGTTAGTACTGAAGAACCCAGTGTTCACAGTGGCTTCTACTCCCTCCCTTGAGAATGCAGACTAGTTATTCAACATGTTTGGCAGCTGTCAGACTGTACGGCTTGCTTTCTCTCTGTTTCTTATGCTTCTATCCTTTATCAGATGTATCTTAAGAAATCTCATTTTATAATGTTACCTTCTGCACTTAAGCTAATATATATGATTTTAACAGCATTAATGCACAGGTCAGGCATATGAGATATTTAGACAGAATAAGCAAGAATCTATATTCTTGAAAAAGGACAGACAGCATAGGTACAGGATGAAAATTTCCCCCCATTATGGCTAAATTATTGTTTATGTTTCCCTGGTGTTGCTTGGTAGTCTTCATTCTTTCTGTCAGGACTGGATAAAATCATCCCACCCCCCACTCCCAGGCTTCACAAGCTACAACCAAAAAAACTCAATAGGAATTTACCAGATATTCTGGACCAATCATGGATAATAAGCAATTAATGCACACGTCAGGATAATAAGGAGTGGCTTAAGCCAAGTAGGATACAGAAAGCAGGGCTCTGTTCATGATATCCTTGCTGCCTCTTGGTTGAGCTGGATGATTAACAGGATGTGTTCTTGTTCAAGTGGATCTATCAAGGGAAAGTGTGCTTGCTGACAGTGATGTCAATTCAGTACAAACATCAAGAAGAAAATTTAGACTATATTTATAGTTTAGCAGGGAGGCAACATCTCACCTCCTCTTATCAGGCTCATAGCTGCCAAAATGGTTTCTAGATGACTATTCTAATGCAGCAACTGTTTCTGGAGCTCAGTACAACCTGTAAGTCAGGAAAGTAACTAGGTCAAGCACATGCTGATTTAAAAGGAACATTTCTAAATAGCAAAGACTCCCAGGGCCTGAGTAACATGTCAGACAATAACCAAAATGGCAGATGCAGGTGGCTATCCACCAGCTAGCAGTAGCTCTGTCTCCGCTTTCTGCCAGTAATCAAATAGGCCTTTAGTAAAGCATTAAATTTCAGTCAGTCTCATCAGAAATATGTATAGAATATATCTGATTATATCTTTGACCTGTTATACAGAACAAAAGTACTTATTCAGAGGTATTGAGATGTTCTGCTTACCTGGGTAAGCCCTAATGTTGAAGGTGAGATAGCTGCAAAATAAAACATTAAGTTATTGTCTTTCTGACGGAAGATGGTTTGAAAGGGTTAGTGAAAGATATCTGGTTTTAATATTCACTTCATTGTGTGACTCAGAATAAGTTAGTTCATATACATATATCCCTTGGTTTTTGAACCTTCTAGTGCTGCAAACTGTCCAAATATAAACCTCTTCATAGTGCAAAATAGGATCTCTGTGATTTTGCTTTGAAGACAAAATCAGTGCAGCTACTGGGCTGGATCCAGATTTGGACAGATCATAATTCCACTGCTTGCATAGTCATGTATTAGAAAGGCGTGGGTGGGGGTAGCCAACCCCTTCCTTTTTTGAGCAGATCCTATGTTTCCCTTCCCCATAAAAAAACCCTGCTTTGAAAACTGCAAGGAAGAGGGGAAGTTAGTGAAGATAGCTTCCTGTCACATTCTTCACAAGAACCAGTGCTGAATTTGACTTACCTTTTGAAGCAGATCTATCATTCATGGAACAGCAGCTCTGATCCAATCCACTTTTTAATGGGTACAATATTATATATTGCACATTGTTGTGATTTTAGAATGTAATGGTATACATATTTAGTTATGAAGAATTATTTTGAAATATTCTTAGTATTCTTTAGTATAATTAGATATATAGTTCTAATTGAACTAAATAGACAGAATCTACTTAAATAAGTAGGATTTTATTACTTACAATAACAGTGCACTTAAGTATACTAAGCATGCAACTTATATTTACAATATCTATGGAAAGTAGAAATTTCCTGCAGTTAAGGCAATATATAATGTTTCTAGCAGTACAGAATCTTCTACGAAATGGTATGAAGGTCACGCTTAAAATGAGACAAACAAGGTTATTTCTATTGGTTATGAATCCTTGGGTTCAGTCTTATGATTCTGTGAATCATGCTCTTCCTGATTAAATCTGCTAGCATGATACTCGAATTAACACATGGATATTATCACTATAACATACACCAGTTAATATTTTCAGTACAGGATTCTGTAAACAGCTTCAAAGGCTCTATCTGTTTGTATGGAAACAAACATATCTATTTGATCATTTAGGACTTGTTTGGCAAAGCATATGATGCCAGTTGTTGCTCAGATCATACCAAGGACTTTGTGTATTGAGAAAGTATATTTTAAATTATCTTTATTTTGCAGATTATAGTTTACTGTGGCTTAGTCTGGTAAAGAATTTCATATCCATTTTTATAAAATAATGTTCAGATAAAACAAGCTAACCACAATGTAATTCATTCAGTATTAATATAAGGAGAACACAAGTTCTAAATTATTGCCTACAGCTTCAGGTGTTTAATTAAAAGG
>NC_056522.1:231818767-231831172 GCF_019175285.1 Sceloporus undulatus
CCAGGTGGGGCAATTCTGCCTTCTCAGAAAAATGACAGTGATACTCCAAAACTAATGGTCAAGGAACGACTTAGGGAGCTGGGGATGTTTAGCCTGGAGAAAAGAAGGTTAAGAGGTGATATGATAGCCCTGTTTAAATATTTGAAAGGATGTCATATTGAGGAGGGAGCAAGCTTGTTTTCTGCTGCTCCAGAGAACAGGACCCAGAACAATGGATGCAAGCTACAGGAAAAGAGATTCCACCTCAACATTAGGAGGAACTTCCTGTAAGGAAGGGCTGTTCGACAGTGGAATGCACTCCCTTGGAGGGTGATAGAGTCTCCTTCCTTGGAGGTCTTTAAACAGAGGCTGGATGGCCATCTGTCAGGGATGCTTTGATTTGGATTTCCTGCATGGCAGGGGGTTGGACTGGATGGCCCTAGTGGTCTCTTCCAACTCTATGATTCTATGATACCTATACACACAATCTGTACCCTTACACATATTCAGAGTAGATAGAAGAAAGATAACTTTCTTGGCTAGAGAAAAAAAGCTAGGAAGATCTTGTTGTTTGCAAGGAAAAGGCTAACATTTTAAAGAATGGGGCAAAATTATTTTAATCACATCATGCTGAGAGGAGACCATGTGGTATCTGATTAGTGAAGTGGGTTTTCTAGAAGATTTCCCAATGCTATAAAGAGAGCACCGTCTGATTTTTAGTGTTTGTTTGACTTATTTTTTACTAAACAAAACTTACAAATGTCTCATCAGCAGGGGTGATTTTATGAGTGATGTATCCACTACTGATTTTACTGCTCACGCTTCTACAGCTTTTCTTGACTGGAAGGGAGCCGGGAGCTCTCCAGTTGCATAGACTGTTCCAACAGAGGTTCAGCACTGGACTGACAAAGTTCCTAATCAGCTTGGACCAGCTGTGGGAATAGTGGCTGTAAAATCACTAATGGTTGGCAGATCCATTGGCTGCCTCTTCTGAACAGCCCATAAGTATTTGACTGAAATATTTGATTAGAGAAAACAAAACAAAACATAAACTAAGCACAGTGGCATCACTAGGGTGGTGCGGACTGCACCAGGTAACACCGTAAGTAGGGGTAACACCTCAGGTACCTACCGTTTGGCAGAAATGGGCTGTGGCATTCATCTGTATCTCTTTAAAATGCTTTAAGAGATGGTGGGAGTGAAGCGAAACTCTGTGGGAAGAGAAAGGAAAGGGCCCAGTATTTTTAAAATTAAAAATTCAAATTTCAAAAATTTAAATTTAATTTTTTTGAAATTTTGAAATTTTTGACATTTTAAATTCTTTTAAAATTTTCTTCAAAAACATCACATTTGAACCAAATCTTCACTATGTATGTGTAAATACCTTTAGGCTGTACATATATTATTGCAATTTGAAGGTGTACTTTTAATTTTGCTAATTGTTTTATGTCGTAACTATTAGCATTACATTCAGTGGTATATGGGAATTATGATTTACGAGTAATGTTAGTGCAACCCCCCCCCCCCCAAACAAACATTATTAAGGTTCCGGTATAGTGTGAAATGTGAGGAGGCCAATAGTGAGGTGTAATACCATGAATTCCTGCACTGGGTGACACCAACCCTAGGGATGTCACTGACTAATCATAGTACCACCTCAAAGTAAACCCCCCCATTAGGCATTATTATGACCTGAAATGCTTAATGTGTCTTATGCAAACACACTTCCAACATCTTAAATATCAATTAAGGAAATAAGACACTACTCTTTGTGTTTGCTGAAAGTGAAATAGTAATGGATTAAAGTGTCAGGATATAGCAGAGTATCTGACGTTATCTGACGTATCTTGGAAGCGTGTCCTCAGCCTTCAGCAAAGGTAACAGCGGATGGTTGTCTTCCAGAAATGATGGAATGCAGGTCACCAGGAACTGTCCAGCTTCTCACCAGGCTTCTGATGATTAATGACAGACAAGCCGAACTCCCAAAAGTGCTTATCTTTATTTACAAGTGCAAACCAATTATCCAATGCGACTTTTACTATACAGAACTCACAATCTACTCCTCTCACAAAACCCAACACCAATTACTGGAAGCCTCTGAGATTATGTAGACACAATGCCATGCGGTCCTAAAACCCAGCCTCTTCCGTTCATGGCTGTTACCAGTTTCCTGTGCCACCCAGAAAACTGTCCCCTTGTCTAAACGACACATGTTTATCTTTCAGGCTTCCTGCACGCTGGCAGTAGAATGACCTTGTCACGCTGTGTTGCTATGCTCAGCAGTTGAAGCTCATCAGCTTCGTCCTCTGGCTGCTGATTGCTCATGGTCACCACACATCTAAACATTTCTTGTTAGCTTTTAACCCTTCACATAAAGTTCTAATTTTGGTTTTGAATTTACTTGCATGCCCTAAAGCAGAATTTATATCTTGGCTTTAATTATTATGTGTGTTTGTGGTTTTATTTTACAAAACACAGCTGTACTCTTGACATCCATTTCCTAAGGATAACTACATGAAAAACTTCAATGTTAACTGTAAAAATGCCAAGCCTGCTAAAGAATTTCCTCGACCCCCTTCTTAATGAACAATATTTACAACATTTTTGTTATACTGTTGCACATCTGTGTATAGGGATATGGTACATTTTTTATTTTGTCCAAACAGAAAAAATATAAAGAATAGCAGACAATAAAATAATAACAGACAATATAAAATAATGAAAATAATTTATTATTTCTTCTATTAGATTTGTCTAATTGAGAGGAATGGTTCAGAAACATGGGAAAGAACATTTTTGAAGTGAGAGCAGATTGGAGAAATAATATACACATTTTTTCCCTCCCTCACCATAGTGAAGTCACCAAAATTCATAACTAAGGGTCGGAGGAGATGGGCAGGAAAGAACAGCCTGAATCCACTCCAGACAGAAGTGGGTCCGAAACCCACCGAGTGCATGGCCCACTCCGAAGGTGGGCTGTGTTCTCAGGGGTTGACCAGCACTTCCAGAAGCCAATGCAGGCAACTCCCAAGTCCACTTGGGATGGAGATAAATCTAGAAGTACACTCAAGCTACATACCTGCTCCTTCAGGGGAAGGGCAACTTCACGGGGGACAGACTATTTACCCAATTCCAGGACCTGTAAACCACCATTTCACAGTTGCCATCTAACAGCATTTTAACATTTTAACTTTGTTGTACATGGCCTTGGGTCCTATGTCAGAAGAAAGATGGAATATGATACAAAACAAACAAGAAACATGTAGAGAGTTGTACATTTCTCACCCCTGCTCTAGACACTCAATAAAATATTTAGTTGACTTCTGTCAAGGCTGTTTTCTACTTTGCACTTGAAATGTAGGCACAAAGTCCTCTCCTAGCTCCTGGAAGTGGGATTTAACCCTGTCCTCACAAAGCAAAGGTTCCATGGTGATTCATGGTTTGGTTTGGCTATCAGCCCAACTGGCCTTCCTCTGAAAGAAGTTGGGCCCTCCTCCCAGTAGGATATCTCTCGCAGCTACCCTGGAGAGAGAGAGACTGGATCCTTAAACAGCTGAATGCAGCCACAATCTTCCTCAGACTGTGTGTTCCCTTTGGCAGTGATGTTGCAGTCTGATATGGTTACTTCTCCGGTAAAAGGATACTTCATTAAAAAAAAAAAGAATTACATGGTATCATGGGTTCCTGGGTGTTACAAACAACTCCCACTATAATACACAAGGTTTCACTCTTCAGACACAACTTTAGTGATGTAAAGAGATTGGCAAACATCAGAGTTCCAAATATGGAACATAAAGAAACAATGGAATGTGATTAACTGAATATTCTCCTCTGCTGACCCACATTCAAGTGCTTGAAGGCCAAAAGGTTGTGAGTTGGCTGGCCTTGTGGTTACTCAGATTAAACTAGCCATAAATCCTGCTCTCTTTCAGGTATGGAAAAATTCCCACTAGGATTCTGATTCATAGTGCCTGGTGTTTCTTTTTTCCTTGGTTCCCCTCTGCTTGGTTTATCTCCCTGGTCGTAATCCCTTATGCTGAAACTTGCAGGCAATAAGCTAAGGCTGATTAGAATGCTTAGCTAAAAGTGTTATTGGCTGTCTGGTTTTCTTAAATTCAGTTTACTGCAAGTAGGTTTTTACCTCTCCTTTATGTTTGTATCTGTGCTACCTTCTTAATTTCTCACTCCTTTATTTAATGTAATGCTTTGGTAAGGCATGTTCTCAAGATCATTTTTCTCTTTACTGTTGCTACTCGACTTGTTATAAAAGTCTACCATGTCCAACTTAAATATTACTGAAGGGTCATTGTTTGTGTCTTGCTGCAGAGGCAGTAATTTATTCACCATTTTTTGCCTCTTGGCTAATTTTATCCTTTCTGGTCTCTCTCTATCTCTGTATGCATGTGTAAGTATATGTGCCTTCATGTCAGCCATCAACTCATGGTGACCACATATGAATTTTATTCAGTTTTCTTAGGCAGGGGATACTTGGCTTGCAATTGCTATCCTCTGAAATTTAGCCTAGAACACCTGGTATTCCCTGGTGGCCTTGCTTCCAAGTACTAATTAGGCCTGACTTTGCTTACCTTCCAAGATCAGATGGATTCTATTTTTATAATTTTTCTCTTTTCATAACATAATGTGCATATATGCTAATGTTATAATCTTCAGTTTTTATTTTTATTCCTCATAATTGGTTTTTAGTTTCAAATTAAAATTCAGTTTTGATTTAAAGGACAGACTCATCCCCACACAGGTCTCCTATAGATTGTAGAGAAGAGTTTTGGAACCATTACACTTGGCCTTGCACGTTTGCAGGTTGAACTTTTGCAGATGTGATTATTCACGGATTATTTCTGCCACCTCCACTGCTGCGCTATGCCATTTTAAATAGGGATTGCAACTGTCGTGAGACTGAGAGACTGCAAACATGTGCCAAGGATTGTAATTCCCTATGAAAAATGGCACAGGGCAGAAGCAGAGGTGGCAGCAAGTCCTGCAAGCCACTTACCTCTGTCTTGCGAAAGAACCCTGTCATCTTGATGGCATCCGTGGTGGGTCACTCAGGCTAGTTCCACACACCTGTTTCATTCTCTTAACAATCCTGTGAGGTTAGCTAGGCTGGGAAGAAAATCTACTGTTGTAAGATCACCTGTTCAGCTTTGTGTGTGAGAAGAGACTTACATTGTTTCAATTGCATTTTTACAGGAAGAATTTCAGATTGCATAGGATAGGATATTTTGTAGATTTTAGGACAGTCCCAATTAATCCTCTGTAATTCAACTTCTTCAGCTGCTTTAAAATGTCCTAGTTTCTTTCTCCTCCTCCCATTTTGTTCTTTCTTTATTTCCATTGCTGCAAACTGAATTCAAAATGCAAAAGTAATTTGTACTCAATTGACTCAGCAAGGGGAGGGGGGGCAGAATCTTCCCTTTCCCAGTAGGCTAAAGCAAAAAAGCAAACTACTGCATCCTTTCTTAACTTGTTTCTTCTTCCTCATTAATAACATTTGCTGCCTTGACCACTGTCTAAGGTTGCTTGGCCACTTGTCCCAGTTTTAATCAATGAAATTTTGGAGAGTATGATTACAGTTCTAGGGTTAAGGACATAAATTCATTGTAGTGTCTCTGATTAGCTTCATCTACTAATGCCAAATCTTCTGACAGTGGAACAGGGAAAGAATGTGATTTGTCTTCCCCCTGTAGCCACCCTAAAAATCTGTTCTGAAAGTTAGTGGGACTCTCCAGTACAGATCTGTGGAAAGGAAGGGAACTACAGTGTGGAAGAAAGAGGGTGATGTGGAAGCTTGCTGGTGTGATGTTGGATTTATCTACTAGGGTTTAGGATTTGAGAACAGTATTGTTTTAACAGTCTTTAAAAATTGTCTCCAGACTCCTTGAATCATTTAGCAGGTTTGGAGGTTTTGTGGTGGTTACCTTTGACAAGAACTCCTCCCATTGTGCAGCAAGAAGATGGTCTGAATTTGTAAAATCAATTTCAAACACTACCAAATCACTGGCGGAGTGTGGAAGAAAAACTCCTTTATAATCAAAACGTTAATCTTTTGAGTGAAGCCAGCCCTTATTAATTAATGTTTACTTCCTGACATGATAGACCTCACTGTTCTCTGACTTGCTCTGGCAACCATCATTTATCAGACCATCATTTCCAGCTGTGTGGAACTAATAATACCCAAAGGAACCTCTTTTGCAAATCTGGCATGTGGGATATTAGGTGCACAACATAAATTCATCACCCTAATTATCAAGGCTTATATTTCAAAACATAACTAGGCGTGACTAATAAGAGTGAAATTTTACTGAAAAAGGCTTAAAAATATATCCAAGAGGGCAATTTTAGCATAATAAAAGTCTGCTATGCAAGATATAAATGCCTTGTATCTATTATGGGCAGATGGAGTAAATGGGACATGTTTTGATGGCATCAAATCTCACTTGGTGAAATTGAAATGTCTTGGTAGAAATCTTCTGCTTCTGGTAGAAAGGAATATTTCAAGTACCACTTTTGTTTGTTATTTTTTTTAATAACAATGCAAAAATTCTCCCAGAAGCATTTGTTTTGTGGCTTCCGTGCAAGGAAAAGGCAAGACTTCAATGAAATAAATTTATCAAACTAAAATAGGCCAGACAGACAATGTGTCACATTTCATAAATAATAATTTTGCTTAACACTTACACCATTATTGTTATATTGGCATTGAGATAGAATGCTTTGTATTGGATATAGTTTTTGTGTTTGCACTGAAGAAAATCACTTTCACTCTGTTGACTTTGCAAGGCAGTATATGTGTACTTGTGTCTGTATATATAGTTCTGGGGCCGCTTTTGTTTGTTACTTTTAAAATAACAACAATGCAAAAATTTGCATTCTTTTCTTGATGGCCATGTGTTAAGACATACATATCTTTGTTATTTCTTCTCTTCTCACATTGTTCATTGTGTGTAGTGATAAGCAGGATTGTGTGAAAGGTATTTTTTCCATCTGCACTTTTTCTGTGTATTTCCTGTACATTTTACTTAATGTCTGTCTGAATTTTAGGTGTTCGAGTTGTGGACTATTATGATATGGAGCTGACATGTCAGCACAACTCATAATAATTGATGGAACGTAGGAAGGCACTGTAAATTGAGACAGACCATCGCTCCATCTATCCTGCTGTTGTCAATTCTTGACTGATAGTGCTGTCCAGGTTTCCAGGCAGGATTCTTTCCTATCCCTACTAGAGATCTCTGGTATTTCTTGGTCCAAATATAAATGGGCTTAACACTGCTTTGCTTCCAAAATCAAAATTAAGATAGGGTTCTGGTTAGCATGGTGGTGGATACAATGTATGTGTATCCTATAACAGTGCTTCTGTAAATCTATTTTAGGAATAAAAGGAAGCAAAGAATGGCTTTGTGAAGTTGAAGGCTTTCATGGCCAGCATCCATAGTTTTTTTGTGGGTCTTTTTGGGCTATGTGGCCATGTTCTATAAGAGTTTATGCCTGACGTTTCACCAGCATCTCTGAAGATGCCAGCCACAGCTGCTGGCAAAACGTCAGGAATAAACTCTTCTAGAACATGGCCACATAGCCCGAAAAACCCACGAAAAACTAAAGAATGGCTTTGTTCAGGCCAAATCTGTCATGGATTATAAGAGTTCTGTTTGCAATTTTAAAAGAAAATGCATTAAAATGTTGTAGCATTAACAACACTGTAGTATAGTTTACATGTAGAGAGGCATATTTCTTTTTCTTACACTTTTTCTGAACATGGCACAGAAGGTCTGCAGAAAGAACAATTCACAACTGCTTAAAGCACAGAGTATTAGAATTGTTATGAGTTCCCCCCAAAGTGTTTCCCATGGATTTGTCTTACTTTGATGAAGAAAACATCTGAGTAGCAGGTTAATTAGCAGGACAAGACATTGACTGTGAAGGTCAACAGTTGGAGGCCCAAGAGCCATGTGACCAAGTGAGCTCCCATCACCAGTCCTAGCTTCTGGCACCCTAGAGGTTTGAAAGCATATAAAAGTTCAAGTAGATAAATAGGTACCACTTTGGTGGGAAGGTAACAGCGTTCTGTGCAGTCATGCTGGCCACATAAGCATGCAGTCATCTTTAACAACACTGGCTCTTTGGCTTAGTAATAGAGATGAGCATCGCCCTCTACAGTAGGGCACAACTTGACAACCTTGTCAAAGGGGAAACCTTTACCTTTACATTTTAGGGGGTTAATAGTTCCTGCCCTATTTGATTTTCTTTACAAATCTACAAGCAAGAGTAAGCAACTTAAGCACAAACAAACAACACACCAGATCTCTAGAAAGACATTCCAGTGCTTCTGGATACTTACACAGTGTCCTTCTCTTTGCTAAAAAAAGAATACAGACCTCAGATCTCTTGTCAAGGAAGGAGGTGAACAGGATGAGTCATCTTGCCTTGTTAAATGCCTTGACATGTTCCAGTGGCCTGTCCTAGTCAAAAATTAAAAAAAAAAGTTTTCTCCCCATTACCTCCTTTAAGGAAACACCAACCACAGATTAATGATTTCTTACCTGATAACAGAGGTGATGGTCAAGCCTGCATTTTTAATCTCTCAGAACCTTTGGAGCTGCACAGGCACTGTAGTGTCTTGAGATGGATGAATATATCATTTTTTTGAATTAGTTTCTTGTTTTTCCAGCATGAAGTCTGGATTGCCTTGAAGTCTGAGATTTTGTCAATTTTGTTTTTTAAACTTAATTGTTAAAATAAATATAAAGTTTTTTTTTAAAAAAAAGTCTGCTTGAATCTGCATATAATTTTAAAATAACATTTTAAACACTTGTGACATTCTTTAAAAACATATACACACACGCACACAAACAAGGAGAAACAAATACATATACAAAACCACAACAAATAAAATTACTTCCTACCTGCTGTTTCCTGGATGTATTGGTAATTTTAACCTGCACCACCTCCTCCTTCTGTCCCCTTTTAAATATTTCATATATTCCATTACACTTCTTTAATTGTTTCCTTTTTCTAATACATTTTATATACTGCTATATGTATATGTGTTTGTGTATAAAATAATTATCTTCAGTTTATATGTGTATACTGTATTTATGTAAGTTAGAATCTGCATATATTTTTAGCCTCTTTGTTATATATACATTACTCTTCTTCTTGTGTGCCTTCAAGTCATTTGCAGCTTATGGCAACCCTACGATGAACCTAACATGAGTTTTTTTGGAGGCTGAGCGTCTGTGACATGGCCAAGATCACCCAGTGTATCTATGGCCAAGAAGGGAATCGAACCCTAATCTCAAGAGTCCTCATCCTCTGCTCAAACCATTGTATGCTAGAATCTGCATATATTTTTGAGCATTTTCATTATATATACATTTTGTAAGTGTTTTTATGCAGTGCATTTTAAAATGCTATTTTCTCCAATACATGCATATTTGCGTGAAGCTTCCCCTCATACACATTTTAATACATTTTTAATTTGAGAATTCCATTATGCTTGGAACAGTATGAATTTCAACTGATAAGTCAAATTTTGGTCTTGAATTAGGTACATTTTACCTTGAAGTGCAATCTGAACCATTTCTTTCCCTGCCTAGATGATACCTAGTGATGTAATAACAAGCCTATAGATAGTGTCATTTCTTCATGCCTCCTTCTATGGAATAAATATGTCATTGATAAAAACTAAACTTTGCCATCTGATCTCCCTGCAGTGCATGAACTTATGAAGATTGTACTGTTATGTAATGACTTACTTTTTTAAAAAATGGGACAATTTTAAAATACTGATGAATAATAGCTTGACTATTGCTTCCTGTTGGGCGGAAATCACTGGGATTGCAATGCTGCCCAAAATAAAAACCATTTGGAAGCCAGCAGATTATTTTGCAATGGAAATTAAAGGATACCTTAAATAAACAGGACACTTCAGTATAATATATAAACCTTATAGAATACTAGGAATAATGATCAGTCTGAATTTTATTTAAAAATATCTTTCAGTTATTCTTAAGGTTTATAAATTTTGTGTCATGTTCTAGTGACAATAGCGGATTCTTCACTACTTGCTAAAAATATTGTGTTGTGTGATGCTTCTGTGGGAGAAAAATTTAAGAGTCAAGGCTATTAAGAAGCTAGTGTTTAAGAGAATGAACTGATATCTTGTGAAGTGCCTTTTTCACCAGTGAATTTACAGTTCAGGCAAGCTGCTAGACTATAGACTTTAACTTGACAATAAGACTCACAGGACAAATGTCCTGTACTAGTGAAAAAACCCAGATTGAGCATGATTCTGATGGTTCTGGATCTCTTTGTGGCTTTTGATGCTGTCAACAGTATTACCTTTCTGGATAGATTAAGGGTGTGTCTATACTGTAGAAATAATGCAGTTTGGCACCACTTTAAGTGCTGTAGCTCCATCCTATGGAATCCTGGAATTCATAATTTTACAAGGCCTTAATCTCCTCTATCAAAGTGCTGGGATCTCACAAAGCTATAAATCCTAGGATTCTGTAGGATGAAGCCATGACAGTTAAAGAAGTGTCAAACTACATTATTGATACAGTATAGATGTGCCTTGTATTATAGTATTTCTGTTTCTTTGGGGGTGAAACAGATGGGCCAAACGAAGCGGCTTCTGGTTGCAGGCATGATGATTAAGGCCTCATTTACACTCATGATTTTGTAGTCAGTAGATCTGGGGAGATTCGATGATGCAATACTGAATCAAAGTTCCCACTACTTTTACCCCAATAGAATCTCTCAGTGGGAATTTAACTCTGTTGAATTTCACATTACTATTTGTATTGATTTAAAATGAAACCAGCTTTTTGATCATTCTTGGGTTTGTTTTTTTTAAACTGTCAATCAAATGAAGCACATCTACACCACACTCTTTGGGGGAACCCCCCCCCCCCCCCACCAAAAAACCCCCCGGAAAGGGTTAGATAAGAAGGATAAGACAGAGGTGCACCTCATCAAAGTTTTCTCAGATTTGACTTCCAGCCCTTGTTGCCTCTTTTGGCAAATCAGATTTGCCAACAAGACAAAAAGCAAGGGAGGATGGGCCATATCCACCATTTTTGCCAGTGCATACCATCCATTTCAATCTCTTGTCCAGGAGAGTTCCAAAAGGTCCTCCATTTGGAGCAGGACTAAGAAGCATGGATTTATATTTTTTCATGGTGACCAGACACATTCTCCTTTTCCAAGGCATATCTTCCGTTTCAACCTCCTGTGCAGGAGCAGTTCTAAAACACTGTCACACTGTCTCAGCCTCAGAGGATGGCAATAGCAAGCCCCTCTGAACAACCCTTGCCAAGTAACCCCTGGGATAGGTTTGCCTTGGGTGAAGTCATGCTCTCTCAGCCAAGAAACTCCCATGGGTTTAAATGCGAGGTATAAATCCAATATAATATGTGTATGAGAGCTTTGCTTGCACCAACTTGGGAGAAGAGTCTGTTGTGGTTTTATTTCTTAGGAAAGAGAAAAAAATGACCCCTAATCCCCATCCCCACTGATAGGTTTTTTTTTTAAAAAATGTCAATCAAATCATGCACACCATTGTCATATCGATTATGCCAGTATTTAAAGGTACTGTGATGCAGTAGTAAAGATGTGCATAAGCTGTCAGTGTGTGTGTGTGTGTGTGTGTGTATATATATATATATATATAGTACACCATCTAATGATGTTTCCAGGAGAACCCCCTCCCTGGCTTTGGCTTTGGCTGGAGGGAGAGAGCAAAGGGGTGGGCATGATCCACCTCCTGGACATTAACTCCTCCCTTCCCGTGCTCTGAATTGAATTGACAGGAAGTTCCCAGATCCCATTTGCAGCTGGTAAAAAAAGACCAGTACTTTTAAAAAGACGCACTAAAACTCCTGGTTCCAAAAACACACACACACAAAAAAACACAGGTTAAAAGAACAGCTACTAAGGAAGATCAAAGATGAAAGTGCAAAAGCAGGCTTACTGCTGAACATAAAGAAAACAAAAATAATGATTACATAGAACTTGCATAAATTCAAACTAGACGATGAGGAAACAGAAATAGTAAAACAGTTCTCATATCTGGGATCAAACATTGATAGGAACAGGAACTACAGCCATGAAATCAGAAGATTAAGAATGGAGAGGGCGGCTATGAAAGAACTGGAAAAGATCCTAAAATGCAAAGATATACAACTCACCACAAAAGTTAGAATCAAGCTATTGTATTCCCTATTACCATGTATGGATGTGAGAGCTGGACAGAAGAAAGAAGATAAGAGGAAAGAGCAAAATCAACTCATTTGAGATGTGGTGCTGGAGAAGAGTGCTGAGGATTCTATGGACACTCACAAAGACCAACAAATAGGTCCTAGAGCAGATCAGTCTCCATGGAAGCCAAGATGACAAAACTTAAAC